>NW_023269998.1:0-52212 GCF_011800145.1 Mirounga leonina
TGGACATTCTTTCCTCCTTTTTAGATTAGTTGACCATATAACTGTAGGATTACTTCTGGGTTTTCTATCCTGTTCCATTGATCTATGTATCTATTTTTGTGCCAGTATCCTACTGTTTTGCTTACTACAGCCTTGTAATATAACTTGAAGTCTGGCATTGTGATATCTTTAGCTTTGCTTTTCTATTTCAGAATAGCTTTGGCTACTCAAGGTCTTTTGTGGATCTATATGAATTTTAGGATTTTCTGTCCTAGTTCTATGAAAAATGCAGTTGATATTTTGATAGGGATTGCATTAAATGTGTAGAATGCTTTGGGTAGTATAGACATTATAGTAATATTTCTTCTTCCAACCCATAAACATGGAATGTCTTTCCATTTGTTTGTGTCATCTTCAATTTCTTTCATCATTGGTTTATACTTTTCAGAGTACAGGTCTTTCACCTCATTCGGTTAGGTTTATTCCTAGGTATCATTATTTTGGGTACAACTGTAAATAGGATTTTTTCCTTAATTTCTCTTTCTGCTGCTTCATTATTAGTGTATAGAAATGCAACAGATTTTTGCACATTGATTTTATATCCTGCAACTTAACTGAATTCATTGATCATTTCTAGTAGTTTTTTGGTGGGGTCCTTAGGGTTTTCTATAGAAGGTATCATGTCATCTGCAAATAGTGAAAGTTTTACTTCTACCTTACCAACGTGGCTGCCTTTTATTTCTTTTTGTTGTCTGATTACTGCAGCTAGGACTGCCAGTACTATGTTGAATAGAAGTGGTGAGGATGGACATCCTTGTCTTCATCCTCGTCTTAAAGGAAAAGCTCTCATTTGTTCACCCTTGAGAATGATTTTAGCTGTGGGTTTTTCATATATGGCCTTTATTATGTTGAGGTATGTACCCCGTAGACCCACTTTCTGGAACGAGTATGTTTTGTCAAATGGTTGAGATGATTATATGGTTTTTATCCTTCCTCTGATTAAAGTGGTATATCACATTGATTGATTTGCAAATATTATACCCCCTTTGCTTCATCCCATTTTATCATGGAATACATCCCACTTTATCATGGTGAATGATCCTTTTAATGTACTGTTGAATTGGCTTGCTAATATTTTGTTGAGGATTTTTGCATCTATGGTCATCGGAGATATTGGGCTACAGTTTTGGGTTTTTCTGTTTGTTTGTTTATTGGTAGTGTTTTTGTCTGGTTTTGGTTATCAGGGTAATGCTGGCCTCATAAAATGAATTTGGAAGTTCGCATTTCTCTTCTATTTTTGTTGGAATAGCTTGAGAAGAATCAGTATTAACTCTTTTTTTTTTTTTTAATGTTTGGTAAAATTTTTCCTGTGAAGCCATCTGGTCCCGGACTTTCATGTTGAGAATGTCGTCATTACCAATTCAAAGTTGTTACTAGTAATCAGTCTGTTTAAATATCCTACTTCTTCCTTATTCAGTATTGGGAGATGGCATGTTTCTAGGGATTCATCCATTTCTTCTAAGTTGTCCAATTTGTTGCCGTATAAGTTTTCATACTATTCTCTTACAATTCTTTGCATCTCTGTGGTGTTGGTTGTTATTTCCATCCTTCATTTTTTATTTTATTTATTTGAGTCTTCTCTCTTCTTTTCATGATGCATCTGGCTAAAAGTTTACCAATTTCAATTATCTTTTTGAAGAACCAGGTCTTGGTTTCATTGATCTTTTCTATTGATTTTTTAGTCTCCATTTCAGTTAGGTCCACTCTAATCTTTATTATTGCCTCGCTTCTACTAGCTTGGGCCTTTGCTTGTTCTTCTCTTTCTAGTTCCTTTAGGTATAAGGTTAGGTTGTTTATTTGAGATTTTTCTTGTTTCTTGAAGTAGGCAAGTAGGCCTATATCTTTTTTAAAGATTTTATTTATTTATTTGACAGAGAGAAAGAGAGCACAAGCAGCGGGGAGCGGCAGGCAGAGGGAGAGGGAGAAGCAGACTTGCCGCTGAGCAGGGAGCCCGATGCGGCGCTCGATCCCAGGACCCTGGGATCATAACCTGAGCCTAAGGCAGACGCTTAACGACTGAGCCGCCCAGGTGCCCCCAAGTAGGCCTATATTGCCATAAACTTCCCTCTTAGAACTGCTGTTGCTGTGTCGTCCAAATCTCAGATCATTGTGTTTTCATTTTCACTTGTCTCCATGTATTTTTAAATTTTCTCTTTGACTTCTTTTTTGACACATGGGTTGTTTAGTAACATGTTGTTTAGCCTCCAGGGGTTTGTGCTTTTCCCAGTTTTTTTTTTCTTGTAATTGATTTCCAGTTTCATAGTGTTACCGTTGGAAAAGATGCTTGATATGATTTCAGCTTTCTTAAATTTATTGAAACATTTTTTGTGACCTAACATGTGATTTATCCTAGCGATTGATTTATGTCCACTTGAAAGTAGGGTGTATTCTGCTGTTTTGGGATGGAATGTTATGTACAGATCATCTGATCTAATGTGTCATTCAAAGCCACTGTTTCCTTGTTGATTTTTCGTCTGATGATCTATCCGTTGATGGAAGTGCGGTATTAAAGTCCCTTACTATTATTTTATTACTGTCAATTTCTCCCTTTATGTCCCTTTATTGTGCTTAATTAAGTTTGTATATATCCCTTAAGTTATTCTCATTTTTATTATTCTTTGGTCATTTTGCTGTTTGACTTGGTTGCTTTTCATTACCCTGTCTTCCAGATCGTTGATCCAACCCTCTACATCCTCTAATCTGCCGTTGATTTCCTCTCGTGTATTTTTCATTTCAGTTATTAAATTCTTCAGCTCTGAGTGGTTCTTTTTTATATTTTCTGTCTCTTTTCTGAAGTTCTCGCTGGATTTGTCAATACATCTTCACTATATATTCTGGGCACTTTTCAAACTACTGCTTCTGTGCTGTGTCTCGAGCTGAGTTATTTAGTATGCTTGCTCTTTAAGAGTGGGGGCTCAGTTGCCTATCACCCTTTGACCCTCTCCGAGTTAAGCCCCACTGAGTTTTAAAGCTTTTGGAGTTAACCCCCACTGTTTTTCAGAGCCAGACATGGTGGGGACTTGTCTTCCCAGTGAGGGTCCCCAGTGCCAGAAGTGCTTGATGTGGGATCTCGTCCTCTCACTTTTCTACACTTGTAATGTTCCTCCCATTGGTGGTTAGTCACACCAAGGGTTTGGTTTCCAACCGCATCTCCACCTCTCCTACTTTTTATAATGTGGTGTTCTACCAGTCTCAGGTCATTTAACAGAGTTAGTTACATAGAGGTACTTGTTGTCTCAGTGTGTACATGGGATGCGATGAGCTCAAGATCTTCCTGCTTCACCATCTTAGACCACAATCCCAAGGCCCATTTTTATGCAGTGGATCAGGGATTGACAGGCTGTGCAAAATCCCAACAATTATATTGACTGATTTTCGTATTTTAACTGATGTTTTATCCTTGGGATAAATTCCACATAGTCATGGTAAAGAATTATATATTTTTTTTATGTTCCTGGATTAGTAGTGTTAATATTTGTTGATAATTTTTGTATCTATATTTGTAAGGAATTTTGATCTGCAAGGTCTTTTTCTTCTTCTTCTTCTTCTTTAAGATTCTATTTATTTATTTGGAGGGGGGAGAGTGAGCACGAGCAGGGGGTAGGGACAGAGGGAGAAGAAGCAGACTCCCCACTGAGCAGAGAACCTGATGTGGGGCTCGATCCCAGGACCTTGAGATCATGACCTGAGCCGAAGGCAGATGCTTAACTGACTGAGCCACACAGGCGTCCCTTTTTTTCTTCTTCTTGTTACCATGTTGTCTCTATGAGTGCCAGGGTATTACTGGACTAACTGTATGATTTGGGAAGTGTGTCTTCCTCATCTATTTTTTGGAAGAGTTTTTAAAAGATTGATGTTAAATCTCCTTTAAATTTAGAAAAGACCTCTTAACCATAGGAAATAAACTGAGGGTTGCTGGAGGGGAGGGGGGGTGGGGGGATGGGGTTACACTGTGATGGACATTAAGGAGGACATGTGATGTGATGAGCACTGGGTGTTATATACAGCTGATGAATCGCTGAACTCTACCTCTGAAACTACTAATACACTATATGTTAATTAATTGAATTTATATTTAAAAAATGAAGACTAGACCAGTGAAGCCATCTGATCCTAAGCTTGTGTGTGTGTGTGTGTGTGTGTGTGTGTGTGTGTTGGGGGGCTGTTTCATTAGAAAGTCAATCTCTTGTTATAAGTCAGTTCATACTTCCTATTTCTTTTTGAGTCAATCTCATCGCTTTGTGTCTTTCCAGTAATATGTACATTTCATATAGATTATCTAATTCGTTGGCATGTGTTTTTCATAGTGCTACCTTATAATCCCTTTTAATTTTGCAGCATTGGTAGTATTACAAAATAAAATTCAACTGAGTAAATTTTAAAGAGCTTATTGTCATTATTCAATGATTCATGAATCAGGCAGCATTCAACCTAGCAGATAGAAAGGAGCTCCAAGGAACTGTACAAAATGAAAGAGTTTTACAGGCAGAAGGGAGCAGAAACAAGGAAGTTAGACTAGGAAAAAGTGGCTTGGTTGTGCCAAGGTCACTTTCTTTCAGGGGATGGCAGGCAGATTACCTAACTGGTACTGATTAGGTGATTCCTAATTCACTGGCTTAAGTTTCCATTTCTGAGAGAGTTGAAACTGTAATTAAGTCTTGGTTTGATGATGTGGGGCTTAGCATAAATGAGTCGCTTTGGGTCTGTTGTCGACTTTAACAATTGTGATATCCCTCCTTCCTCTGATTTTTCCTTGGTTAATCTAGCTAAACGTCTGTAATGTTGTTTAATTTGTTTATTAAAAAAAACTTTTGGCCATTGATGCCCGCTATTCTTTTTCTATGCTCTATTTTACTTACTACTACTCTTTCTTTGTACCCCATAAGTTTTGGTATCTTGTATTTTCCTTTTCATTCATATCAGAGTATTTTCTAATTTCTAATGTGATTTTCCCCCGTTGATTCATAAGGTATTTAGGATTCTATTGTTAATTTTGTGAATTCCCCATGACTTATTATTACTGATTCCTACTTTCACACCCTGCCATGGGCAAGAATTTCCAAGTCCCTTTTTAATGTAGTAAATTGCTGAATGATGTTTTATATTAAAAAGGCAAGAATCATTTCATCCTTTGCCAAAGTTAAGACCCCTATTGTGACTTCCAGGAGAATAAAGTAGGTAATTTTCTCATCACCTATTAAGAACCCTCACTGGTGCTCAGTATACCCAGTGTCTCGTTGTCCTAAGGAGATGTTTTCAGGGTTATTCACTGCATTATCTTCTGTAATGACAAGAAAATATCCCTTCATGAGACAAAGGTGTCTATCAAAGTATGAACGAATAAATAATCTGTGGTCCACCCAGAAAATGGAATATTATGCATCAAGTAGAATGAATGTGGCTGTACAATTGACAAATGGAAAGGCAAATCAAGTGAAAAAAAAGATGGCAAACAAAAAGCACTAAACTATATCTTTTGTTTTAAACTCACAAATATGTATAAAGAAAAAAATATTTTTCTTTAATACACAAGGACATGTAAATGCACATAATAAAGGTCTTGAACTATATACCATTGTCTGATGAGGGGGTAACATATGAAGTCAGAAAGAATGAAGATGATGACAGGTGGTAAAACAGGACTTTAGTATTCTCATGTTTGAAATTTTCACAAGGAGAATGACTACGATTCAGACACGTAGCTCGGTGTTACTTTTTAGAAGTCTCTAAAGAGAAGAAAAACATACACAGAAAGCACACGTGGACAACAACAAAGTGAATATAGCAAAGTCTATACAAGAAATAGAATTTGTGACAAATAACTTTCAAAGTAACTTAGAGAGATATTCAAATGAAAGAAAGGAGTCATCATAAAATGTAAGTACATGACAGCATAATTTTGGAATCTATAAAACAAAGGAGGGTGGAATTACATGGAAAATAAACAAATCCAAATGGAAATTCTACAACTAGAAGGAACACTTACTGAGATGAAGAGTTAGAGTAGCACTTCTGGAATGGTGAAGTAAGGACCTCTGAAAATCTGTTCCTCCACATATGCAATGAGAACACTGGAAAGAATTGTCAAAATCAACTTTTCAGAACTCTGGGAATTAATGAAAGGCTTTCAGTCATCCCAGGAATATTTATTCAAGAAAAATGGTCAGATCTTATCATGAACAATAAGCTTTGTGGTATTTTAAATTGGCCTATTCTGAACCCCTTGACCCCAGATCTGTGGTAAGCATCGAAAACCAACAGATCTGCAATTAATGTTACCTGTGAAACTGCAGCCTGGCACCTCGTGGAGAGGCAGAGAGATTTGGAGCTCCCTGACAATCCCATCCTCAAATAATTATCAATATTTGACCCGTCCAGCAGCTCTCTAAAAGTTCCATACTCGGACATGACTTCATTTATTCTCACTTAGAATCCATTTTGCCTAAACTGGCCTAGCCACAAGGCATCAGGAAAAAAAAAAAATTCAACAGCAATTGTTTATCACTGCAGCTTCCAAATGCAGTGTGACTAGTTGTGGCTAAAGAGAAGGGAGACAAACCATATGAGACTCTTGACTCTGGGAAACAAACGGAGGGTTGCAGAAGGGGAGGTGGGTGGGGGGATGGGGTAACTGGGTGATGGGCATTAAGGAGGGCATGTGATGTGATGAGCACTGGGTGTTATACACAACTAGTGAATCACTGAACATTATATCAAAAAAAATGATGTACTATACGTTGGCTAATTGAATTTAAATTAATAAAAAGAAGAAGCTATCCAAAAAATTAAAAAGGAAAAACTGGGGAAGGAAATGTCCATAGGATGCTTTGAAAAGTTCCAACATATAACTGAGATCTAGAAGGCCATGAGCATGTGTAGAAATGTGTGCATGCTCCAAAGATATCTGAGAAGACCTAGCCCTCACTTCTAGCTGACAATAAGGCTTTGTACGTGCAGAATCTGAAGGGTTAGACAGAATTGTAAACTGCCTACCTGAGCATTGAATTCAGCTCAAAACATAGACACAAAGCATCCTGATAAAGGCTGGAAGATTGGGCGCCTGGGTGGCTCAGTTGGTTAAGCGACTGCCTTCGGCTCAGGTCATGATCGGGGAGTCCCTGGATCGAGTCCCGCATCGGGCTCTCTGCTCGGCAGGGAGTCTGCTTCGTCTTCTGACCCTATCCCCTCTCATGTGCTCTCTGTCTCTCTCATTCTCTCTGTCTCAAATAAATAAATAAAATCTTAAAAAAAAAAAAAAAAGGCTGGAAGATTTGCTGGTTCAAGGAATTTAATTCAATCTCTGTATGATCATTAGCTCATCAGTAAGCTATTGGAGAAGAGAATCCAGTGGCCACAGATGAAAAAGTATCCAGGTTTTAATGAATTATTTAGGTAAAGTCACTATACAATCAAACAATAACAACAAATTATAACAATGAATCTGGAGAGGGAGGCATAATCTGATTTATGGAGTTTCCACAATGTATTGTTTTAAAGGTCCAACTTATAAAAAAAAAAAATCTACAAAATGCGCAAACAACCAAGAAAGTATGGTTCACGGAAAAAGAAAGAGATAGTCAACATAACCTGTGCCTGATGAAGCCTAGACGTTGGATTTCCCAAAGGCTTTAAATCAAATATTCTTTTAAATTTTATTTTGTTTTATTTTTTAAATTAAATAGTTTAAGCATAGTTGACACACAGTGTTACATTAGTTTCAGGTGAACAACATAGTGATTCAACTTCTTTTTCCTTATGTTATGCTCACCACAAGTGTAGCTACTGTCTGTCACCATACAGTGCTATTACAATACCTTTGACTATATTCCCTATTCTGTGCCTCTTATTCCCATGACTTATTCATTCCATAACTGGAAGCCCACATCTTTCACTCCCCTTCACCCACTTTACCCATCTCCTCATCGCCATTCCCTCTGGCAACCACCAATTTGTTCTCTTATGTGTCTGATTCTGCTTTTTGTTTATTTGTTTTGTTTTTTAGACTCCACATATAAGTGAAATCATATGGTAGTTGTCTTTCTCAGTCTGGCTTATTTCACTTAGCATAATACACTCTTGGTCCATCCATGCTGTCACAAATGGCACAATCTCATTCCTTTTTTATGGTTGCATATTCCTGTGTGTGTGTGTGTGTGTGTGTGTGTGTGTGTGTGACATTTTCCTTATCCATTTATCTGTCAATGGATCATTGGGTTTCTTCCATATCTTGGCTATTGTAAATAATGCTACAATAAACATAGGGGTGCATACAGCTTTCTGCATTAGTGTTTTCATTATTTGGGAGTAAATACCCATTAGTGGAATTACTGAATAATATGGTATTTCTCTTTTTAATTCTTGGGGGAGCCTCCATACTGTTTTCCATACTGGCCGCACCAGTTTGCATTCCCACCAACAGTGCAAGAGGGTTCTTTTTTCCTCCACATCCTCAGAAACACTTTTTATTGCTTGTCTTTTTAGTTTTTGCCATTCTGACAGGTGTAAGGTGATATCTCATTATGGTTTTGTAAATCAATTATTACAAACATGTTTAAATAATTAGAGGAAAGCACATCTACATAATTAAAGTTGAATGAGAAGAATATCTCACCAAATATAATATATCAATAGAGAGACATTATTTAAAAAAATAGAAATTCTTGGGTTTCAAATATAGTAATTGAAATGAAAAATTCCCCCATTGGATCTCAATAGCAGATCTGAACTAACAAAAGAAAGAATCAGTGCATCTGAAGGTAGGTCAATTGAGATTATCCAGAGCAAGGAATAGAAAGAAAAAAGTTAAGAAGATTGAACAGAGTCAGAGGCCTATGGAACAAAAATCAAGCATATCAACATACACATAATGCGAGTCTCCGGAAAAGAGGAGACAGAGGAGGGGGCAGGAGGAGTATATGAAGAAATAGTCACCAAAACTTCCCAAAATAATTGAAAAGCATTAATCTACACATTCAAGAAATTCAATAGATCCAAGTAGGATAAAGTCAAAGAGAGATACGCCTAGGCACAACATAATCACACTTTCAAAGCCCAACAGAAAAAGAAGCCTTTGAAAGCAACAAGAGAAAAGCAGCTCATTACATTTAAGAGACCCTTATTTCTCATCAACAACCATGGAGACCCAAAGCCAGTAAGATGATGTTTCTCAGGGGTTGAAAGAAAAAGACTGTCAACGAGGAATTCTATATCTAAAAACTCTATCCTTCAAAATTGAAGAAAAATTAAGACCTTTACATATAAACAGAACCCTAGAGATTCTCTCTTTCCCACAAGCAAATTTAAACTGAACTTTCAGGCTGAAATAAGAGAACACTAAACAAAAACTCTAATTTACATGAAGAGATAAAAAGCACCAGCAAAGGTAACCAGATAAGTAAATATAAGGACAGTGCATATGGATTTTTGTTTGTTTCTCTTTTCTTATCTGATTCAAGATATACAAAAAATAATTATAAAACTGCGTCGATGGGCTTATAATATGTACACACATAATTTGTATAACAATAATAAGCTTTAAGAAAGAAGGAGGAAATAGGATAATAGTTACAAAGCTTTTTGTTTACTATTGAAATTAAGTTGGTATTACTCTATCGATTAAGATAGAATGTCAACTGTAATCTCTAGGGCAACCATTAAGAAAATAACTCAAGAATTTAGTAAAATTGACAATAAGGCAATTACACTGTATAATAAAAATACCTGTTTAAACTTCAAAACGGGCAATATTAAATGAATAAATGAGCGAAAGATGTAAAGTATATGGAAAAGAAATAGCCAAATGGTAAACATATATCCTATCTTCTGTTTAATTACATTTAATGTAAATGGACTAAATCTTCCAATCAAAAGTCCTATATCTGTACAATGGATTTAAAAACCGTTGTCCAATCATATGCTATCTACAGGGGACACACTTTTGATTCAAAGTAGATTGAAAGTAAAAAGATGGAAAAATATATACTATGGGAAGAATAACCAAAAATAATTTTTTTTTTTGGCTATCCTAATATCAGGTAAGATAGAGTTTAAGGCAAAAGAGAGTTACTGACCAAAGAAAGACAGTTGAGAATGATGAAAGGAACAATCCATAGGAAGGATATAAATATATATAAAAATATGAATGCACCTAACAACAGAGTGCCTAAATACATGAAACAAGAACTGACACAACTGAAGGGAGAAGTGCACAATTCATCAATAGTTGGAGATTTCAACAGCCCACTTTTACAAATGAATAGAACAACTAGGCAGAAGATCGGCCAGAAATTAGGAGATTGAAACAACACTATAAATGAGTTGTATCTAACAGAATACTATAGAATACTCAGGAGCAGAGTATGCACTCTTCTCAGTAGGACATGGAATATTCTGCAGGGCAGACCTTATATGGCCCATAAAATAAGCCTCAATAAGCTTAAAAGGTTTAAATTTATACAAACGATGTTCTCTGAACAATATAATGCCAATACAGATGTTAAGAAAATGAGGTTGAAGGGAGTGTAAAAATTCACATCCCTTTGTAGGGAAGGGGTGCACAGTGAGGCCAAGTTGTATGATAAAGGCAAATTCCAGAAGAGTCTGTACTCTTATTTTTGAGGCAAGATGAAAACACAATGAAAGTGATAGAAACATGACATCATTTGTGTACACATAGTCATCCTCTATACCTGTCTCTACTAAGTTGGGTGGAACTTTCTGGGCACTCAAAAAGGCTGCACACATATAGTGGGTATCAAGTTGACTTATGGCGGAAGTGCGTGGTGCAGCTTTGGCTTTGACAGTTATCCCGTGTGTGTGTGTGTGTGTGCGTGTGTGTGTGTGTGTGTTGTGTACATGTGTGTATATATATATCCATGTGTGTATATACACATCTATATGTGTTTACATGTGTACATGTATTTGTATATATAAATCTGTATTTATATGTGTGTGTATCCCTATACTTTTGTGTGTGTGTTTACGGACATTGAAAAATTAGAGAATAGTATTCATTTTTGTTTTAGTTTGTTCCCTACAGCTATCACTTCATGTAGTATGATTATAATAGCTGCTTTAATATCTTTGTTTTAAACTTCCAATACTTGTGTCGTCTTTGTATTTGCCCCTCTTGCTTGTATTTTCCCGTGGAATTTATTAACATTTCCTTGGTTTTTCATATACTAATTTTAAGTATATCTGGACATTTTAGTATTCTGTTTTTAGAGACTGTATCATGATATCCTATGGAAAATGTTTATATATATAAAATTTTTTTTTCTTGGTTTCCTTTCGTTTTAGGTTCAGGCCACAAATTTGTAAATTTTGTTGGCTTGTTGTTCCAGTCTCCGTTCACATTTCAAAGCCTTTGTGGTGCTATCCATATCTGGCTTATCTATGCGCTAACAGCGAGGAATGTGGGATAATGACAGTGGCCTACTTATTTGATCAAATCATTTAATATTATTTTTAGGTTCAGATACATGCATGTGCAATTTGTACAGAGCCCAGATCTTTATGCACAATTTTATGTGGTCATTTTCATGAACTCCATTATCTCAGCAAACTCATTGGTGAATTCTAGTGCTTCTTCACGCTACCTATACTGACTTTTTTTGGCTAAAGTATCGCGGTTTAATTTCTCTCCTCTGCCTTGAAAGTTCTCTGATGGGTTTCACCCCAAAGCTAAATAGCAAAAGTACAGAACTAGAAAAAATAAGAAAAACAACAGCATCAATGGAAAACAAAAAGAGTGTTTCCGTGGGAGCTTTGTCTGTCCACACTTGGTATTTTAGTTTTCTAGGGCTGCCATCACAAAATGCCCCAGAGTGGGTGACGTAAACAACAGAAATTTATTTTCCCACAGTTCTCGAGGATAAAAGTCTGAGATCAGGTTGTCGGCAGGTTTGGTTTCTTCTGAAGCCTCGCTCCTTGGCTTGCAGATGGCCGCCTCCTCGCCGTGTCCTTGCAGGATCTTTCCTCTGTGTGTACGCATTTCTGGTGTGTCTTCGTATGTCCAAATCATCTCTTCTTTTCTAAAAGGACACCAGTCAGATTGGGTTAGGACCCCACCTGTATGATCTCATCGGACTTTAATTACCTTTTAAAAGGTCCTGTCACCAAATACAGTCAAGTTTTGAGATAATGAGGCCTAGGGATTCCACATATGAATTTGGGGGTCTATAATTCAGTCCATTGGGGGTAAATCTCCATGACCTTTGATTTGGCAATGGATTCTTAGATAGGACAATAAAAGCACGAGGAAAAAAAGGAAAAACAGATAAATTGGACTTTGCCAAGCTAAAAACCTTTTTGTGTCAAAGGGCATTAACAAGAAAGCAAAAACAACCTACAGAATGGGATAAAAATTTTGTGGCAAGCACGTATCTAATAATGTATCCAGAATGCATAAGAAACACAACCCAGCAACAAGTAGACAATCCAGTTTAAAAGTGGACATAAGATGTGAATACAAACATCTCCAGAAAAGATATACAAATGTGCACTAAGGACAGGAAAATCAGCTCAACATCATCAGTCCTTAGGGAAATGCAAACAAAACCCCCATGCGATGCCACAGCATACTCACAAGGGTGGGTGTAATAGAATTATTTCTAAATGAAAAATAAAACATATTGAGTAGAATGTGGAGAATTTGGGATCCTTGTGCATTACTGGTGGGTATGTGAAATGAATGCCGTCACTGTGGAAAAGAGTTTGACAGTTCCTCAAACAGTTAAATGCAGAATTACCGTATGACTGACTCAGCAATTCCACCCCCAAATTGAAAGCATTTGTTCAAACGAAAACTTGTATACAGATGTTCGTAGCAGTCCTCTACACCATAACCAAAAGGTGGAAACATCCCAAGTGTCCATCAACTGATGGACGGACAAACAAAAGTGGTATGTCCATACAGTGGAATATCATGCAGCCATAAAGAGGAATGAAGTACTGATACATGCAACACGATGGATGAACCTCAAAACCATTATGCTAAGTGAGAGAGGCCAGACACAAAAGGTCACATATTGTATGATTTCATTTGTATCAAATATAGGTAATATAGAATAAGTGTAGAAGAGGTAAATGCATAGAGAAAGAGAGCAGATAAGTGGTTTCCAGAACCTGGAGTCACGGGTGGCGAAACAGGGGAGAACTAATTAATGGGTATGGGGTTTCCTTTTGGAGTGACGGTGTATTTTGGGACTAGACAGAGGGGATACCTGGAGAGCACTATGAATGTACTAAAGGCCACTGACGTGTGCCCTCTAAAATGGTGAATTTTATCACAACAACAACAATAATAATAACAAACAGAATAAAGCTGCTGATTGGCTTTACACTTTTACAAATAGACGGTGAACTAACTTCAACATCTGCTAAAATGCATCATTTAGGAAACCTTTATGTTCTTAATAGCGGGGCTCAAATTATAGTAATACTTGGGAATCCCACTAAATTTTAAAAGGAAGCCCCGGCGATCTTAGGGGAGCTAGTGAATATAAAATAGAGGACAGAGAGGTTTTCCTTGCCTTACACATTGGAAGTATTGCCTTGCCTCAATTCCCCATGGTCATGGCACCCATTGTCCTAAAGTATCCTACAGTGGGCATAGGCACTCAGACACAATGGTTAATAAAGTTACATTCAGTCCTTGCCATTTATAAATGGGCTTGACAAAATGGGCCCCAGTGGACTGTCCCCACTGAAAACATTGATTATGGGCTAAGGAAAGATAAAACAGGGCCTATAAAGATTGAAATCCATTATGTAAGTTCTATGTAGGCAAGGAATGATTTTCCCCACTGCTTCTGCATTTGACCTTCTCCAGTTTTGCCTGTTCTTAGACTAGGAAAGAGTGAATGATGCCTCAGGGTGGGTTACCACAGCCTTGGTACCTCAGGGCCTGGTCTCACACATTAAGGCCCCCATACCCAATGTTCTTGAAGTTATGGACTCCATCCAATTAGCAACTGGTAAAGGCTTTGCTATTATAAACTTGGCTGATGTGTTCTGTTCAGTGCCTGTATATCAACAGCGCCTCAGTTGCAGTGTGCCTTCACTTCTGAAAGGACACAATACACATTTACCTGGCTACACACGGGGTACCTCAAGGGCCCTGCCATCGTACACAATCTTTGCAGGCAAGATTGTAACTGCATCCACATTTGTCTAGGATCACAGGTATGACATTACATAGATGACCTCTTCCTCCAAGGATAGGCATTTGAAACCCTCAGGACATGCAAATACTCACAAAGGGGCTTACAAAAGGGGGACAGGCAATTGTCCCACACATAGGGCAAGACCATGCCACCTTGGTTAAATTCCTGAAAATTGTTTGCTAAAAACCAAGGGCTGCTTCATCCCTGACACCGTCAAGAACCAGCTATTGACCCTCTTGGCGCTCACAACGCTGGAACAAACCCAGCATCTTTTAGGCCTTTGGTGGGTCCAGTGGGAAATTCCTCATTTGCCAGTGTTGGCTGAGCCCATTGATGGTGCTGTTTAAAAACTGGCCTGCCTTGAAAGGGCCCCCTACAACAAAAGGCTCTAGAATCTGTCCAAATTACAAAACAGCAGGCACTCCTGTTAGGGCCTACCAGAGAGTCCTTCAGTGTAGATGCTTTAGCAACCTCCTCTCATGCCTCCTGGGATCTCAGGACCTCCCGTGATCACCATAAGTTGCTAATGGGACTCTGGTATAAGTAACAGCCCTCCTCGGCCCCATGACATAAGACATGAGAGCAGCAATTGCTGGCTGCCTACTGATCTCTCCTGGCTTTAGAAGTGCTCATGGGCCCCAGGCCTGTGACACTCAGTAGCCAGTTGCCCATTAGGCCTTGGCTTAGGTAGCAGCACCCCCGCAAGTTTAGGAAAGCCACCAAGGCAAGGCCTCCTTGTTACAGATGGAGGCAAACCTGGGCCCCCTAGTATATCCCACTTGCAGGAGGGCTTGGCCTTCTCCATTGCCACTCCTTTGCCAGATGCCATGGTACTGGAGGATGACATCCCTCTCTCGAGACCCCTTGGCTACCACGGGAGCCCCTTGGGATCACCTGAGGGAAGAGTAATGGGTGTTCCTCCACTTTATGACCGGAATTGTCACCATCACTCTGGTCACCTGTGATGGAGCTCTCAGCCCTTAACCAGGACATCTCTAATATAAGATGGGACCCAAGGGTCAGCACAACTGACTGAACCTCAGGCAGTTACCTTAGCACTGGATGTGCTGGCCAGCAGTCAGCTCAGTCTGCACATTTTTAAAGACTATCAGGTCACTGGCATTGGTCTGGCTGTCTGATAGGGCCAGTGGCAGCAATGGCAATTCCTTGTCCAATATTGTCCCGTTTGGGATAAAGAACTCCGGGAATCTCTTGCCCCACAGGCTCCCAAAATATAAATCAAGGTGACACGTAACTCTACATATACGAAAGCCACAATACAAGGCCTCGCCTAAGACACGCCTTATCTGCTTGGGAGTTCCAGACGTTATTGGTAGTGACCGAGGCATTCACTTCACTTTTCAGGATACACAATGCTGAGCTCATGAACAAGCATCCAAGGGACCGTTCCCTTCCCTATCCGGCCTCAGGCTGCAGGACTCATAGAGTGCCACAATGGCTTAACTTCCATGACTTCAAATTCAGTGAAATAGAAGTGGCCCGTTTTGGTCATCAGTCACACGTCAGGGATGAATTGTAACAAAGTGTCAGCTCCATTCTTTGGTGTTTGACTGCTGAGGGTTTTTAAACCTCAGGCCTCCCTCAACCCCAGTGCCCCACATATCGGCGAGCTCATAAAAACACCCATGTGTTCTCTCCCTTGGTGCCATTGGATGGGTGGGGTTCAAACTACACAAGCCCCTGCCAGCACATGGAAACTCTCATGTTGCCCCCACCCACTAAGCACAAAAAAACTCCCAAACCAGTCTCCTTTCCTGTCCCTCTCAAGCCTGTTTCTGGAGCTGCCTGGGAAGTCTGCCCTGCTCTCCCCCCCCCCCCCCCCCCCCCCCCCCCCCCCCCCGCCGCCCGACAAAAGCCACATTATGTAAGTAAGTAATACACTTTTCATATTCTCTTGGTGGTGTGTGTGGTGCTGCCAGTCTTGACATTTGAACCAAATTTTGGGTAGGGGTCCATATTGTCTCAGAGTGGCTGCAACAGCTCTTCTCATGCTTATTCTAGTAGCACACTTGCGGAAGGTGTGCTTCCCATCCCTGAAACTGTAGTGTTTGCCAGATCCAAAGAGAGTGTGTGTCCAGTAAGAGACGTAGCTCATGTTGTATTGAACTTGAAGTTACAACTAGTACCCGGTCTTGCTTCTGTGCCCAGTGATAACAGCAAACGGAATTAGTAAAACAAAACAACAGCTGTTGATTGCTTCTTAGTCTTAAGAATCTTTACCCATGAGGTCTTGGCTAAGTGGGGCTGGATACAACAAAAAGTCTTGGACTCTTGACTGAGAAATTGTTCTAGGAAGCCTGTTCTTTCAATGTCTGCCATGCTGCCCTTACAAAATGCCATAGACTGTGTGGCTTACAAAACAGACACTTATTTCGCATGGTTCTGGAGGCTGGCAAGTCCAAGGTCGGGGGGGGGGGGTGCTAGCTGATCAGGTTCTTCGTGAGAGCCCTCATCCTGGCCTGCAGACAGCTGCCTTCTTTCTGTGTCTTCACAAAAGGGGTCGGGGGTGAGGGTGGGGTGGGGAGAGGGGGAGTAAGCTCTCTAATCTCTTCTGATAAAGGCACCAATCCCAATTTGTGGAACTCACTGTCATGGACCCATCAAAGCCTAATTACCTACCAAAGACCCCATCTCCAAATACCATCACACTGGGGGTAAGGGCTTCAGTGTATGGATCTGGGCGGGGCACACAATTCAGTCCATAGTGTGTGCTTAGCCCAGTCCTTTCTTTAAAAGAAGTAGCTCTCTTTCTTGATTCATTCTTTGGAGGCTTGAAGTGAATTGGGGCACATTCATGAATCACCTTCCACCTCCTATTTTATTTATTTTATTTTATTTTATTATTTTTTTAAGATTTTATTTATTTATTTGAGAGAGAGAATGAGAGAGAGAGCATGAGAGGGGGGAGGGTCAGAGGGAGAAGCAGACTCCCTGCCGAGCAGGGAGCCCGATGCGGGACTCGACCCTGGGACTCCAGGATCACGACCTGAGCCGAAGGCAGTCGCTTAACCAACTGAGCCACCCAGGCGCCCCCACCTCCTATTTTAAAACTTCTTCCATTCTCTGTTCTCCCTGCATCCATTTCAACTTTGTATGTTCCTTCTCTAAGGAGCTTGAGTACATTAAAACATTCCAATTCTCTTTCTCGCTTACAGGAGGTCTTTCACCATTGCTGCTATTTCATCGGCACACCTTGTTTTCTTCTTAAGTAACTGTGTCTCTACTGGCATGAACCACCCTGAGGTAGAAATTGGGGAAGAAAACACAGTTTGCATGCCCAAGGTGCCACCATACAGGGACACTATAGTTTTGCTTGCCATCATAGAATTAAGAGGAAGGTACTTGCGTGGGATTAAGGGGTAACCCAGGATACTAAAGCCTTGAGGGAGACAGGAGGCTTTGATCACTCATTAGACGACACGCATGTCAATCATTGCTTCTCAGCAAATGAGCTTCGAGCTCATGGTGGAGGAAGTGGCCCTTTGTTGACCCTGCCAAGTTCCACCTCCCGTCACCAGCCCAACCGAATCTTTCCAGCCTTGTCCACCGCCACCTCAGGCGCAGTCTTTGTTGGCCGCTCCTTGGGCTGCCCGTCTGCGCTTCCTGTCGCGGGGCTTCCCCGGGCACCTTCACAGACTGTTGTACCCTCTGAAGCCATCTTCTCTGCCACCCCCACCGCCTCCCGACGGGCCCTGCTGCCAACAGCTTCCCCTCAGGGGCAGTCACTTCAGCGGCCGCCATCTTCACGGCAGTTGTCGCTGCAGCCCGATCAAAGCTCCAGTTGAGGCACTGACTGGCGAGTCCCTCCTGCCATGTCTGCCACAGAGGAGCAAAGTCTGATTCCAGGTGGCCAGGACCCCAGACCCCTTGGGGTCCCGGTGTCCTCCTCAGAAGGGGTGGATGGAGTCGAGGAGGGCACAGCCTTCCTGGCTCCTGAAGGGGTTTCCAGAGCCCATCCTGAGGAGGAGGGTGGGCAGGATGCTGCCCAGGCCACAGAGAAGAGCTGGCATGTAAAGCTGCTAGGAAAGGAGGAGGAGGGGGAAGAGGAGAAGGAGGGGGTGGAGGACGACGAAGAGGAGGGAGAAGAGGAGGAAGAGGAGTTCGAGTTTGAGTTCGGGGACGAGGAAGACTATGAGTACCAGTCGCCAGAGTTCGAGTTTGAGTTTGGGAACGAGGAGGAATCTGAGTCTGAGTTGGAAGAGGAGGACGAGAATGAGGGGGAAGAGGAAGAGACTGAAGAGGAGGAAGACAATGGCCAAGAGCCCGCAGAAGTCCCAGAAGTTGCCGCGGCTGCTCCTGAGACCCCCATGGCTCGGTTTCGTTCCCTCTTCAGGACTCTGGTCCATACCCTTCTACACCGTATCCATGATAACGACCATGTCCTGGTCCGGCCCCACGCAGGCGGCGTGGTGGTCAGGCGCCACTCCCAGGAGCCCGAGGACCCTGGAGAGGGACCAGCGCCTCCAGAGGTGGAAGACCCAGCAGAAGGACCAGCACCCCAGGATCAGGAGCACCCGAGAGAGGAAGCAGCGGTCTGGGTGGGCGAGTACCAGGCAGAGGGCACCCCGCCCTGGGGGCCGCAGGAACCAACAGAGGAGGCTGCATCCCAAAAGGCAGAGGAACCGACAGCAGAGGCCCAGGTCAAAGAGGGTGAGGCCCTGGGCGATGCCTTCGAGTCCTGGGAGGCTGGGGCCTGTGCCCCGGACAAGGTCCAGCTTGGCGAGTGGCCATCAAGTCCTCAGGCCCTTGCAGCCCCTGTTGGGGCACCCAGCTCAAAGGCAGGCGGTGCTCAGCACTTGCCTTTAGCGGTTAAGCTGCGGGTCAAAGCTCTCAAAAACCTCCAGGCCCAATATGCACAAGTAGAGGCTCAATTCTACAGAGATTTTCACGATCTAGAGAAAAAGTATGCCACCTTCTACCAACCTCTGTTTGAGAAGAGATCTGCGATCGTCAATGCAACCCACGAGCCCACAGAAGGTGAATGTCGGTGGCAAGTAGGTGTCCAGGAAGGCGCGTGGGGGGAAATGGAAAGAGAGCCTGCGGGAAAAGGGCAAACAAACGGCATACCTCACTTTTGGTTGACGGCTTTTAAAAATGTGAAGATCCTTGGGAGGATGATCCGAAAAAATGATGAACTTGTACTAGAGCACTTGAAAGATGTAAAAATTAAATTTCCAGGGTTGGAGGAACCAATGAGCTTCACCATAGAATTTATCTTCAAGTCAAACGAATACTTTTTCAACGAAGTCCTGACAAAAACATACCAAATGCGATCAGACCCAGATGATTCTGATCCCTTCTTCTCCAAAGGACCAGAAATTATCAGCAGCACAGGGTGTGAGATCTACTGGAAAGAGGGGAAAAATGTCACCGTGAAAATGAGCAAGCTGCAGAAACGTGAGGGCCACAGAAGCGTTGTATCCACCACGAGGAAGATGCCCAGCTATTCTTTCTTCACCTACTTCTACCCTCCTGATTCTCCTGAGGGCAGAGTACTCGATGTCGCCACCGATTATAAATTGGGCTATTTTTTCCGTGAGGTTCTGGTCCCAAAGTCCGTACTATTCTTCACTAATGAAGCCAGTAAATATAGGTATGAAAGCTCTGATGATGAGGCCCGAGAAGCTGGAGGTGAGGAAAAGAAAGTAGAAGTGATCAGAAAGGAAGAACCTGAAAAGGGGCCTGAAAAAGATCTGGACCCAGAAGAGAGCAGTTCCAGAGAACCCAGGTATCTGTGTGTAGCTTTATGTATCATCCAGCCATGCCTGACATAAAATCAATTATGCTTCTAAATTTTCTCAGTGAAGTAAATAACAAAATCAATGTCAAAAATTTAGTTCTGTGAGCCAGTTTAATGTTAATTTTGTATATTGGTATAGAATGCAGCATATTCTGAAATGTACTTCATTCACAGTTTCAAGTCCTTTCAGTTGTAGCTGTAAGTCTTCAACAGGTGGGAAATGCGTCAGCCCTGGTAGCAGAGACCAATGTTTGTTTAGAACACAGTTACCAGAACACCCAGCTAAAGGAACTTAAATGAACACTAGCTGGGCTTTCATCGTATAGCCACAGAAATACGGTCTCTTATACTAAGTGGGAGAGAATTCCTCTGAGAATGTGACTAACACAGGTATGGTAAGAATTTTATTTAGGACCACATTAAATGATTGATGCCTAACCATTTGTTCAGTTGTAAATGTTTATATTTCAGGGGGCAGTGAAAAGAAAAAAAAAAAAAAAACAATAGTCACGGTAAGATTATTGTTTATCACTGGATTGGTAATTAACTCAATCTATATCCAACATATTTTGTCCTTTTCTTTAACTTTCTTCTTTTACAGATATTGGAACCTGGGGTCTGGGAGGTAAAGGAGTGTTGCTTATGGATAGAGCACAGAGTATTAAAATCAAAGAAATGCCTAAATACCAGGATGTTGCCTCACAACAAAACAAACTAACCTTTTGGGTTTGGCAAATAGCGGTTGAGGGCGCCTGGGTGGCTCAGATGGTTGAGCGTCTGCCTTCGGCTCAGGTCATGATCCCTGGGTCCTGGGATCGAGTCCCGCATCGTGCTCCCTGCTCCTTGGGAGCCTGCTTCTCCCTCTGCCTCTCTCTCTGTGTCTCTAGTGAATAAATAAATAAAATCTTTAAAAAAAAAAATAGCAGTTGAGTTTGGTGTGTCACAGAATTGAGGACATCAGATTATGCAAAAGCACTCTTTTACCCAGGGGTCTGGGTTACAAGAGGGATACATTATTTCTCCTTTTAGCTCAAACGTAAATAGGATTGCTTATTCTTAGACTTAGAAAGTCACTATTGCATTTTAATCAAGTTCACTTGTTAATTGTCTCTTATTTCATCTACAGTTCGGAGGCATAGAAAGACATGAACGAAGAAAGCCACAATGAATTTGTTCTTCAAGGAATGGAGATTTTCTGATATTTATTTGTCTTTCAAAATTTTATCACCACTGGTTTTGTTCCAATTTCATCATATATTTGAGAGATGTGACAGCATTTTGAAGTTGAAAATAAAAGTTTGTTTAAAATGATTAAGCTGCAGATTTTTTAGATATATTACAATGAATTTAATCTATCTTTCTATCTTTTTGTTTTGGCCCACCTATTATTGAAAGGAATCACTTTCAACCATTTGGTAAGCCTGTTTTAGGTTCTTTTATTCATCCACCAATTCATTAAAAACTTACAAACAATTTATATAAAGAAGGATGAAGTTGTCCCTACTGCATTCTTTTGAAGTACCTGACGAATGACCTAGCTTACCTGGAGACCAGATGGTGCTGGTTTGTACTGGGCTGATATGCACCAGCAGCAGCAGCATCACCTGGGAACTTGTTAGAAATGCAAATCCTTAGGCCTCACTCTATACCTTCTGAATTGGTAATTCTGGTGCTGGGCCATCAGTCATAGTTTAGAAGCCCCCCCCCCGCCCCCCATGTGATTCTGAATCTCAATAAAGTTTGAGAACCATTCATTTCAAGCAAGGAATGAGGGGAAACCAAGCTTCATCTTTGGTAGGAGCAGCATTAATTCAGGGAAGCATTGCTGTTTCAGGTAGACAGTAAGGTCTGAGCTGAGCATGAGAATGGAATTCTCCAAGACCTGGGACACAGAGAAAGACCTCCTAGAAGGACAAACTATGGTTGGTGGCAGTGCAAAATACTGGATAAGGGAACAAGCTCATTCCAGAAGAATACAAACACTGACACAATGTATATGAGTTTTCAAACCATGTAAAACAAGCATACATTGATTTTGGATATATATATATATATATATATTTATATATATATATATATATATATAAAAAAGTAAGCATTGGAAATGCATGCATATGTAGCATGCAGAAAGGCCTATAATGCAATGATAAAGAGCTTTTTTAGGAAAATCATTATGTCTTATGTAGAGGGACGGTGGAGAATTCAATTGGGGAGGGGCTGTCTTAGATTTCTACTTCTGTCATAACAAATTACACAAAGTGGGTAGCTTAAAACAGAACTTCATACCCTCACACTCTGGGGGCTGATTCTGGCAGTTCTCTAGTCCTGGAGTTCTGATTCCAGGTGAAATCACTTTGAGGACACATCCACATTTCCTTTGAAGGTCCAGGAGAGAATATTCCTTGCCTCTTCCAGATTCTGTTGACTCCTGAAATTCCTCCGCTTGTGGCAGCATAACTCCAATATCTGCCTCCATTTTCATATGACCTTTCCGGTGTGTCTGTGACTCAATTCTCCCTCTCCTTGCTCTTACACTTACATTAGTCATTGGATTTAGGCTCACCCTAAATCCAGGATGATTTCATCTTGTGTCCCTTAGTCTAGTTACATTTGCAAAACCTGGTTTCTAAATAAAGTCAGATTTACGGGGACCAGATATTAGGACTTGGGAATTTCTTTTTGGAAGATGCAGTTTAACATACTACAGGTACACCGTGGGCTTCAGTTGTATTTGTAATGTTGTATTTCTTGAGTAGGGTTGTGGGTAAATGGATGTAGTAGTGTCTATACCATAGACCACGTAGGTCTGAAATATTTCCTAATAAAAATGACCATGAATTAAGAGGAAAGGGAGAAAATGGGCCTAAAATCTGGAAGCTGTTTAAGAAAAATGAAGTCTTAGTTTACCAGAGTAGAGGATCAAAGGAAGGCCAGAAGTTTGATGGCAGAAGATCCTGTTTCTACATTTAAGAAGGTTGCCTAGGTGATTGTATTTGGCATCAATACCTC
Organism: Mirounga leonina; assembly: GCF_011800145.1. NCBI lineage: Eukaryota > Metazoa > Chordata > Mammalia > Carnivora > Phocidae > Mirounga > Mirounga leonina. Next base: position 22,975 of record NW_023269998.1, read on the forward strand.
TTTCATATTCTGTGGTAGCACTCTCATGTTCTAACTAATATTAAAATTGTGTGTGTGTGTGTGTGTGTGTGTGTATCTACTGCTCCACCCCTTCGGGAACTGTACGGATTGCGAGATTCTGAGTAATTGCAACCTTAGAAGTTTAATTTATCCTTCCTTCCCCAAATATCAAGCACTCTGTTCTCCCCCTTCTTAGGTGCTCAATTAATGTTTATAAAGTGAAAAAAATGTAACGCATCCTCAACTTTTTCTTTTCACCGATGTTAGCATTTTAAAGATTTTATTTGAGAGAGAGGGAAATCACAGAGGGAGAGTGAGAAGGAGAAGCAGACTCCCAGCTGAGCAGAGAGCCCGACGTGGATCTCGATCCCAGGACCCTGAGATCATGACCTGAGCTGTGGGCAGACGCTCCACCGACTGAGCCACCCAGGCGTCCCACCAGTGTTGGCATTTTAAAATGTATTATCACAGGGGTGCCTGGGTGGTTCAGTCAGTTAAGCGTCTAACTCGATTTCAGCTCAGGTCATGATCTCAGGGTTGTGAGTTCAAGCCCCGCATCGGCCTCTGCACTTGGCAGGGAGTCTGCTTGGGACTCTTTCTCTCCCTCTGCTCCTTCCCCCTTCTCTCTAAAATAAATAAATAAGTCTTTAAAAAAATAAATAAAATGTATTATCACATAGTAATTCTTATATGACCAGAACTACATAGTGAGACAAGGGACAGGGCTCTTCATCAGCATTATTTAAATGGAAAGGGCAGGGTAAATTGAGAACCGTCCATGAGTGTGATTTGAAGGCCCTCAATTTGTGTCTGATTAGTTAATTCATGCTGTACGAGTTATTAAATACAGCATTTTTCTTAGACCCTATCAAGAGAGGCCCATATGCTGAACTTCATGCTTCGAAGACTCTCTTTGGTTCTCTTCCTGATATGTTCTTCCCACGGGGCCAAAAGCCCAGTGTTGGGGCCAAAGGAATATATGTACACTCTGTGTCTTAGCCCCCTCGATATCATCCTCGAGATACCTGGGACACCTGAACTCTTCATCCAAATGGACCCAAGCCTGCTTCCAGCACCACCGTGCCCTTCACTGGGGCTGTCTGTTTGAGGACTAACTGCACTGTTGGAGTATGTACTTCTAGGTGGCTATGGGGAGGGGGCGTGGCTGGACATGAGGAACAGTTAATGAGTTTCTGGGTTCTCCACATACACACAGATGAGTCCTCAAAGGTGGGGGATAAAACTCAGGGTGGGAAGAGAAGGCAGACTGGCTAATGCCTGAGGCCTAGTCTAGGGCAATGGGCCTGGAGGGTTGGTGGTAGTCTTCCCACACCGAAGGCTCAAAAGGTAGAGCAGTCTGTGAATTCAAAACCCAAACCGGACCTTTCAGGCCGTTATGAACTTATATTTGCCAAGCCATATTTTTACAGTTTATTGGTTGACTTAAACATTTCAAATAATTAGGAATATGGCCTGTAGAACCCCATTTGAAGTTTTGCCCCCAACTTTGCAAATTTTATAAATGTTATAAGTGGTTCATGTTAAACATTTGGTTTATTTTTTTTTTAATTTTTTAAATTTTATTTTTATTACATTCTGTTAGTCACCATATGATATATCATTAGTTTTTGATGTAGTGTTCCATGATTCATTGTTTGTGTATAACACCCAGTGCTCCATGCAGTACATGCCCTCCTTAATACCCATCACCGGGCTAGCCCATCCCCCCACCCCCCTCCCCTCTAAAACACTCAGTTTGTTTCTCAGAGTCCATAGTCTCTCATGGTTCGTCTCCCCCTCCAATTCCCCTCCCATTCATTTTTCCCTTCCTTCTCCTAATGTCCTCCATTCTATTCCTTATGTTCCACAAATAAGTGAAACCATATGATAATTGACTTTCTCTGCTTGACTTATTTCACTTAACATGATCTCCTCCAGTCCCATCCATGTTGATGTAAAAGTTGGGTATTCATCTATTCTGATAGCTGAGTAATATTCCATTGTATATGTGGACCACATCTTCTTTATCCATTCATCTGTTGAAGGGCATCTTGGCTCTTTCCAGTTTGGCTATTGCGGACATTGCTGCTAAGAACACTGGGGTGCAACATTCGGTTTACTTTTACCTCATGAGCCATCAGGTCCTCTCTCTGGTGTTTTGTGCTACTTCAAATGACTAGGTCAGAGGAAATAGATAGGGTCTTCATTGTGCACTTGTCCCACTGCCTCTGTCCTAATTGTGGTGTTTTTCATTTGGGTTCCCTTAAAATACAGGGAAGTATGACAAATACTTAAAACATACAGCTCAAGAAATGGGCCCTACCCATTCTTAACAAACGGACTGCATGGCTTCTCTGCTGCCATTTGGTGGCTATCACTGGCATCTAATCGACGTAATGTATTCCACCGATGGAGTGCCATCCCTATGTGAGTGGGAGATTCTAGCCCCATAATGATAGTTCTTGAGTCCAAGATCCTCCAGGTTTTGAATAATTGGGACACTTACACCCAGACAATGCGTTGCTATTCATGGTGAAGGAGATCTAAAAGTGCACTAATGGACATGGCATTCAGTGGCCACTTCATGACCCTTTTCATGCTCGTGCTCTTGGCATTTTGATGTGGAATGGGCTTTTAAAGAGGTGACTAATAAAGATTGCCAAAAGTTCCACTTCCACTTTGTTTAGAACACAGTTACCAGAACACCCAGCTAAAGGAACTTAAATGAACACTAGCTGGGCTTTCATCATATAGCCAGAGAAATATGGTCTCTATACTAAGTGGGAGAGAATTCCTTTGAGAATGTGACTAACACAGGTATGGTAAGAATTTTATTTAGGACCACATTTAACGATTGATGCCTAACCGTTTGTTCAGTTGTAAATGTTTATATTTCAGGGGGCAGTGAAAAGAAAAAAACAATAGTCATGGTAAGATTATTGTTTATCACTGGATTGGTAATTAACTCAATCTAGTGTCCAAATACCTTTTCCTCTTTTTTTTTTTTTTCCTGTTGTTCTTCTATGCACTTTTGCCAAATGGAAATGGAGGCCCTGTGTGGTTAAGAATATGACTGATAGGTATAGGCTTTTAAGGCGAAAGACTTATTAAATGAGTCTCTAAAAGGAAACAAAACTAATCCAAAGCAGGTGTTTTTGGTGTTTGGCAAGTGAAGAGGAAGTTGGTATGATCAGACAATTAAAGACATATGCAAACACGTATGTTACCAGAGGATAAGTGTTGATTGCTCTTGTTACTAGAACATAGGATTGACTATTTTCTTAGATTTTGAAAATTGCTGTTGCATGTTATTAGTTTACAATTGTTGATTGTCTCTTATTTCATTCTACAGTTATGAGGCATACAGAGAAAGAATTGAGGAAGAATCAATGATTTTGTTCTGCTCAGATTTGAGATTTTCTGCTTTTCAATAGCCCATATGAATTTTATCAACACTGGTTTTGTTGCAGATTTCATCACAGAAAAACCGATATCCAGCGACACCTGACTTTTACCTTTCTCAGATAAATTTGACAGCATTTGTTCAGGTTAAAAATAAAAGTTTTCTTTAAATGAGTAAGTTGAAGTGTTTTTAGTTCCTGACACAAAATTTATCTTTGCATCTTTTTGTTTCTTTGTTTTGGTCCACCTCACTATGATTGAAATGTATCACTTTCAACCATGTTTTAAGTTCTTTTGTTGCAGTCTCAAATTAATTAAAATATCAATTTATAAACAATTTATGTAAAGAGAAAGAGGAATTTGGTCTAGCCTCTACTGCATTTAATTGAAAGTAACCTATGTATGGCATAGCTTATCTGGAGACCAGATGGTGCTCCTTGTCTTCAATGAAGCAGCAGCATCTGCATCAATTGGGAACTTGTTAGAAATGCAAATTCTCAAGCCCCACTCCAGATCTACTGTAGCAGAAGTTCTGAAGGTGGGTCAGCAATCAGAGTTTTATATGTCCTTTGGCACACTAACATTTAAGCATCACTAGTTTAGAGCTGTGATGTGGTGGGGGTGGGTGTCGTAAGGGACTCAGCTTCTCCTATGGTAATACCAGCATTAATTCAATGACTAGAGACTGTTTTGAGTAAACTGAATGGGACAGCAAAGGCTGGACTGCAGAAGAGACTAGAATTCTCAGGGGCCTGAGACACAGAAAGACCTTCTAGAGGGGCAAAGATTGGGTGGTGGCAGTGGAAAAAATGGGTGAAAGAATAAGCTGGTGCTATAAGGATAGAAATATGATACGAGGTATATGTAATTTTAAAACATGTGAACAGTCATATGTTGATTATAGATACACATATATGCACTAAAAGACATGCATGGGAGAATACATGCATATGAAGCATGTAGAAAGGCAAGATGAAAATGATAAGACTCCTTATTTAAGATAGTGGTTATGTCTTGTGAAGAGGGAGAGAGAATTCAATTGGGAAGGGTTACTTTTAGTTTCCTAAGGCCGCCATAACAAATCCCCACAAAGTAGGTATCTTAAAACAATATAAAATTTGATGTCTCACAGTTCTGTAGGCCAGAAGTCTGAAATCAATGTGCCAGCAGGGCCATGCTCTGTCCAAAGGCTCTAGGGGAGAATGTTCTTTGCCTCTTTCACCTTCTGGTGTCTCCTTGAATTCCTTGGCTACTGACACAGTAACTACAGTCTCTGCTTCTTTCTTCACATGGCCTTCTTCCCTGTGCCTATGTGGCACAAATCCCCTTCTGCTTTCTCTTATAAGGACACTATTTAGTACATTTAGGGCCTACCCCAAATCCGGGATGATTCCATTTCAAGACCCCTAATTTAATGACATCTACAAAGACTCTATTTCCAAATAAGGTCACATTTACACATACCAGGGATTTAGAATTGGACAAATCTTTCTGGAGGATCTAATTCAACCCAGTAAAAGTACACAGTGTGCTTCATTTGAATTTGTAATGTTATATTTCTTAGTTTGGTGATGGGCACATAGATGTGGTTCTGGAAAGGTTCTGGATTTGGCCTTTGCCTGGAAAGTTTTTCTTAACTTTATCATCATTTGCCATGTAAGAGAGGCTGGGGATGTTCAAAGCATCAAGTTCTCTCTCCCTTTTGTTTAAGCTAAAGTCCATCTTTTAACTTTCTCATCTCATATTTTGCTATAAATGGCAATGTTTAAGCTAAAGTCCATCTTTTAACTTTCTCATCTCATATTTTGCTATAAATGGCAAGAAGACAGGCAGCACCTTCAACACTCGGGAAAATCTCCTTGGTTGTATCACCCGGTTAGGTACATTTTCTAATTCCCACACCAATATATATATATATATATATATAATGAGGGATTCTTTCCTCTAGTTTCCACTAATGTTTTACTCACTTTCCTTTAAGCTCTCATGGGCTCTCATGGGCAGCCTCCACAATGGCCATAAGGCTTCTGGTAACAGTGTCTTCAAAGCATCTTTGACTAACACTGATTTTCTTCTCAAAGTCCCTCCAGCTTCTGCCCTCTGGCCATTTTCAGAGCCAATCCCACATTTTAGGTTTTTGTTACTGCAATACCCTACTCTAGGTGGCAACATCTGTTTTATTTTTCTATTGCTGCATGATAAATTGTTGGTCACGTAAGTCATCTCTATTAGATGAGTTGGATACCATACTAGGAAATGACACTAGAAGGCAGGGATAACTGGGGTGCTCTTGGAGGCTGGCTATTGCAGTATCTATGCTGAACCAGTTGTTGATCATAGTAATGCTCTGAGACCCAGGATAGAGGGGCTTCTCATACACCCTGCACTTTAGAGACTCGACTCCCACCCTCTTCCAGTCTTACCTATCTGCAAACATCTAGGGGTCCTGTATGTGGGATCAGGGGTATATGCACACTCAGAACCCACACTGCCTGCCCCCACCTATGTTCCATGTGTCTGGGGCCCTAAATTCCCACCCAAGTGGTCCAAATCCTCAAGTACCAAGAAGCCTGGATGCTCTTCCCTGGATCTGTGCTTCTGAGGGTTAAGTGACACTGCCAGTGTTCTATTTCCAGGACTTGGGGGTGGCCAAAAGTTGGTGGCTATATTCAGGGAAGAGTGGACAAGTGGGCTTCATTATCCACATATATGCAAGTGAAGTCTCTTGTGATTAAGAATGGAGCTAAGATTGAGTAGAGATGAGGAGGAGGCTGGAGCCTGGAATGTGGACCAGTGACCTGGGGTGTGGGCCCCCTCTCCTCACATACCTGGAATAGAACTTTGAGGAGTTCAATTACTGTGCATAAACCTTTAGTGACTCTCAATGTGAAGAATACAATAAAAGGGTTAATACACTATTATCATTCAGAATTCCAGGGATGCAAGGATGGTTCAACACCCACAAATCAATCAACATGATATACCACATTAATAAAATAAGGGACAAAAATCACATGATCATCTCAATACATCCAGAAAAAGCATTTGACAAAATTCAACAAGTAATGCAAAAACTCTCAAAAAGTGGATATAAACAGAATGTACCTTAACATAATAAAAACCATATATGAAAAACCCACAGCTGCAGCATACTCAATGGTGAAAAACAGAGAAAGCTCTTCCTCTAAGATCAGGAATAAGACAAGGATGTCCATTCTGGCCACTTTTATTTAACATAGTATTGGAAGTCCTAAGAAGAGAAACTGGCAAGAAAAAGAAATAAAAGCCATCTAAATTGGGAAGAAGTAAAGCTGTCACCATTTGCAAATGACATATATAGAAACCCTAAAGACTCCATCAAAAAACTGTTAGAAATAATAAAAGAATTCAATAAAGTTGCAAGATACAAAATCAATATACAAAAATCTGTTGCATTTTATACACTAATAATGAAATATCAGAAAGAGAAATTAAGAAAACAATTTAATTTATAATTATATAAAAAAGAACAAAATATCTAGGAATGAATTTAATCAAGGAGGTGAAAGACCTATACAGTATACACTACTAGAAATTGATAAAAGAAATGGGAGATGACACAAATAAATGGAAAGATATTCCATGCTCATGGACTGCAAGAATAAATATTGTTAAAATTTTCAGATTACTCAAAGGTATTTACAAGTTCAGTGAAATCCCTATTAAAATCCAAAGGCATTTGTCACAGAAGTAGAACAAACAATCCTAAAATTTGTATGTAACCACAAAAGACCCTGAATACACAATGCAATCTTGATAAAGAAGAACAAAGCTGGAGGCATCACACTCCAAGATTTCAAACAGCCAAAATATGGAAACAAACTGAATGTCCAGGAATGGACAAATGGATAAAGAATATGTGGCATATATACACAATGGAATATTATTCAGCCATATAAAGTGAATTCTTGGCATTTGTGACACCATAGATGGACCTCTAGGGCATTAGGCTAAGTGAAATAAATCAGACAAACAGACAGTATGATCTCATTTATATGTGGGATACGAAAACAAAAACAAAATTAAAACAAACAAAAAAGTTCAGAGATACACACCACAGATTGGTGGTTGCCAGTGGCAATGTGTGTGTGTGTGGCGGGGGGTAGAAAAAATGGTTGAAGGGGGACAAAAGGTACAGAATTCCAGGTATAAAGGAAATAAGTCATGGAGATGTAAGGTACATGGTGATTATAGTTAATACTGTATTGCATATATTAAAGTTGCTAAGGAACTAAATCCCAAAAGTTCTCATCACAAGCAAAAAAATTTTGTAACAATGTAAAATGATGGATATTAACTAGACTTATTGTGGTGGTCATTTCACAATGTAAACAAATATTGAATCATTATGTTGTGCCCGTGAAGCTAACCTACTGTCATATGTCAGTCATACCTCAATTTTAAAAATTGTAAAAAAAGAAGAAAAATAAGAAAGCTGAGACAACTAGACAAAAGCTGCTGGGCCTTTTGGCTTATCCTGAGGCCCACAGGGAGTAGTAGAGGGAACAGGAACTGCATCATTCACAGGCGCCAGCATGGCCACCTTCCTGCATTTGGCCAAAAGTTTTCTGGAGAGGGAGAGGTGGCAGAGAGTGGGTGAAGCACCTGGCTTGGAAGGAGAGCTGTTTCCTAGCTGAGATTCCCGGGAGCATGCTGGGTAGGGCTGTTCAGGGAGATGCCAGGCTTCTCTGAAGCGGGGGCAGCAACCAGAAGGCTGCAGCTGCTTTTGCTGCTGCTGTTTGCATTCTGTTATCCTGGCAACAGCTGCTGTAAGGGCACTCTGAAGGAGGGGGGTGGTAGTAATGCACCCCACACTATGCTACTCTCCACTCATTAGCATTAGTCAAATTATGTCTGGAGGAATCTAGTTACGTTTCTAACTAAGTTTCTCTTCAGGGCTGCTGGACAAAGCAATCGTGTCCTTTCTCTTGAAGTTTCAACAGCTTGCTCACTGCAGGGTGTTTATTGGCACCAGGAACATACTTGGAGTTACTCAGCTTACGTTGGAGTTACGTTGGAGTTACTCAGTTTACGTGAGAGCCTCCCACTCCCATCTCTGGTCCCATTGTTGGAGAGCCTTAAGCAGTGGCTGGGATACTGCTTGCCTGGCTTTATTCGAACCCCTCTGTTGGATCGCTTATCTGACCCGCCGGGCAAGAGAGGCTGGAAAGTCCGAGACCAAAGAGATCTCCCCCAGAACTGAACAGTTTCTATTAAAAGTCTGCTAACACCTTCTAAGAATGCTGCATGGCTTCCTCCAGCGCTCCTCAAGACCCATAGCATGGCTGACAACGTGCCCCATGGGACATTCAGACTCTGGAAATTATCTGCTAGCACCCTTCTGATATGCCCTGCAGATTCTGTAAATATTTTCCAAAGGTACCTCATGGGATCTGCAGGCTTTCTGCTTCTCCAGAATGGCACTGTGGTTAATTGCCTGGCTCACTACATGAATTTGTCAGGAGCTCAGCTGAGATGGAGAGAAAACTGATCTGCCAGAGTAGATGCTTTAGACAGCAAGCCAAAATGAAAGTAACACTCAAGCCCTCAATCACTTACTGCCATAAGGCAAGCAAAATCTAAACTGGAGAGAGTGCTGACTCCTCTCTGTTTCATTTTTGCCCACGGACCAGCACCAGTATAGAGTCAGATGAATGAACACAAAAGTGAGGATTGTTCCACTGTGGAGGGACCCCTGAAAAAATGATCCTGCAGTTTTATGGATGCAGGATCTCAGGAATACTGGAAAGGGGAAGGGCTGAGAGTGCAACTGATTGAGAGAGAAGAAAAAGTGTCTCCAGGGTTCCTTCCCGCTCCATCCCCTCTAAGGAGACTTCAGCTGAGGTACTCAAGGAAGGCCTCTGCCCAGGCAAGTGATCAAGAGGAGTCTAAATGGAGGTACCTGGGCTAGGAATGCAGCTCTAAGAGCATAGAAAGCCGGAAGAACCTGATTTCTTGACAACAACTCCCTTTAGAGACTTCAGTTCATTGGTTGTACAAATCTGGTAGGGAAGAGCAGGATTCTCTTGTGAGGTCTGCCATGTAAAGCCTTCATAATTGCCTATAGACAGGCCTCAAAAATCACACTTAAGTTTTTTGTTTTGTTTTGTTTTTAAATTCCAGTATAGTTAAAATACAGTGTTAAATTAGTTTTGGGGAATATAATATAATGATTCAACAATTCTATATATTACTCTGTGCTCATCAAGGTAAGTGCTCTCTTTAATGCCCTTCACCTATTTCACCCTTTCCCTACCCCCCCCCCCCCACTGGTCACCACTTGTTTGTTCTCTATAGTTAAGAGCCTTTTTTTGGTTTGTCTCTTTTTTTCATTTGTTCTTTTGTTTTGTTTCTTTTTACTTTTTTAAATTTCAATTCCAGTGTAGTTAAAATACAGTGTTATATTCATTTCAGGTGTATGACATAGTGATTCAACTGTTCCATATATTATTCCATGCTCATCAAGATACGTGTACCCTTAATCCCCATCACCTATTTCACCCACCCCTGCACACACCTCCCCTCTGGTAACCATCTATATGTCTCTTTTTTGAGAGTCTGTCTTTTGGTTTGTCTCTTTTATATCCCATTGTTACATTTGTTTTGTTTCTTTTTTTTTCCCTCAGTGTCCTGAAAATTCCACATGTGAGTGGAGTCCTATAGTATTTGTCATTCTCTGACTGATTTCGCTTAGCGTTTTATGCTCCAGCCCCATCCATGTTGTTGCAGATGGCAAGACTGTGTTCTGTTATGACTAAATAATATTCCATTGTGTATACCACATCTTTATCCGTTATGGCCAAATAATATTCCGTTGTATATATATACACCACATCTTTATCCATTCATCTGTTGATGGACACTTGGGCTGCATCCATAATTTGGTTAGTGCAAATAATGCCACAATAAACATAGGGATGTATGTATCCTTTCCAATTAGTGTTTTGGTATTTTGGGGGTAAATACCCAGTACTGTGATTACTGGATCATATGGTAGTTCTATTTTTATTTTTTTTGAGGAAGCTCCCTACTATTTTCCACAGTGTCTGTACCAGTTCTCATTTCCACCAACAGTAAAGAAGGATTTCTTTTTCTCCACATCCTTGCCAACACTTGTTTCTTGTGTTTTTTATTTGAGCCATTCTGATAGGAGTGGGTGATATCTCATTGTGGTTTTGATGATGATGGGTGATGTTCAGCATCTTTTCATGTGTCTGTTGGCCATCGGAATGTCTTCTTTGGAGAAATGTCTGTTCATGTCTTCTATCCATTTTTTAATTGGATTGTTTTCTGGATGCTGACTTGTATCAGTTCTTTTTATATTTTGGATACTAACCCTTTATCAGATATGTCATTTGCAGATATCTGCTCCCATTCCATAGGTTGTCTTTTAGTTTTGTTGATTGTTTCCTTTGCAGCTCAGAAGCTTTTTATTTTAATGAAGTCCCAGTGGTTTATTTTGCTTTTATTTTCCTTGCCTCAGGAGACATATCTAGAAAGATATATAGCCGATGTTGCTATAGCCAATGTTAGAGACATTATTGCCTGTTCTAGGATTTTTATGGATTCAGGACTCATATTTAGGTCCTTATACACTTTGAGTTTATTTTTGTTTATGGTGTAAGAAAGTGGTCTACTTTCATTCTTTTGCACAGAGCTGTCCAGGTTTCCCAACACAATTTGCTGAAGAGACTGTCCTTTTCACATTGCATATTCCTACCTCCTTTGTCAAAGATTAATCGACCATATAGTTGCGGGTTTATTCTGGACTTTCTGTTCTGTTCCATTGATCTATGTGTCTATATTTGTGCCAGTATCATACTGTTTAGATTATTACAGTTTTGTAATAGAACTTGAAGCCTGGAATTATGATACCTCCAGTTTTGTTCTACTTTTTCAACATTGCTTTGGCTATTCAGGGTCATTGTACTTCCATACAAATGTTAGGATTGTTGGTTCTGGTTCTGTGATAAATGCTGTTGGTATTTTGATAAGGATTGCATTAAATCTGTGGATTGTTTTGGGTCGTATGGGCATTTTAACAATATTTGTGCTTCCAATTCATGAGCATGGAATATCTTTCCATTAGTTTGTGTCATCTTCAGTTTCTTTCATCAGTGCTTTATAGTTTTCTGAGTATAGGTCTTTCACCTCTTTGGTTAAGTTTATTCCTAGGTATTTTATTAATTTCAGTGCAGTTATAAATGGGATCATTTTCTTAATTTTACTTTCTGCTCCCTAATTATTAGTGTATAGAAATGTAACAGATTTCTATATATTCATTTTGTATTCTGTGACCTTTCTGAATTCATTTTTCAGTTCTAGTGGTTTCTTGGTGGAGTCTTTAGAGATTTCTATATATAATATCATGTCATCTGCAAATAGTGGAAACTTACCAAGTTGGATGCCTTTTATTCCTTTTTATTGTCTGATTCCTATGGCTAGAACTTCCAGTACTATGTTGAATAAAAGTCATGAAACTGGACATCCTTGTCTTGTTCCTGACCTTAGCGGAAAACCTCTCAGTTTTTCACCATTGACTATGATGTTAGCTGTGGGTTTTTCATATATGACCATTACTATGCTGAGGTATGTTCCGTCTAGACTTACTTTGTTGAGGGTTTTTATCATGAATGGATGTTGTACCAAAGTACAACAAAGGCTTTTTCTGCATCTACTGAAATGGTCATATGGTTTTTATCCTTTCTCTTATTGATGTGATGTATCAGGTTGATTGATTTGTGAATATTGAACCACTCTTGCATTCAGGGAATGAAATCCACTTGGTTGTGGTGAATGATTTTTTTAATGTATTGGTGGATTTAAATTGCTAATATTTTTTTAATTTAAATTCAATTAGCCAACAAATTTTTTTTAATCAAATTGCTAATATTTTGTTGAGGATTTTTGGACTCATGTTCATCAGAGATATTGGCCTGTTCTCTTTTTTTGTAGTGTCTTTTTCTGGTCTTGTTATCAGGGTAATGTTGGCTTCATGGAATGAATTTGGAAATTTTCCTTTGTCTTCTATTTTTTTTTTTTTTTTTTTTGGAATAGTTTGAGAAGAATAGATACAGGCATTAACTCTTCTTTTAATGTTTGGTAGAATTCACCTGTGCAGCCATCTGGTCCTGGACTTTTGTTGGGTGGGAATTTTTTGATTAGTGATTCAGTTACATTGCTGGTAATCAGTCTGTTCAAATTTTCTGTCTTCCTGCTTCAGTTGTGGCAGGTTTTATGTTTCTGGAAATTTATACATTTCTTCTAGCTTGCCAATTTGTTGGCATATAATTTTTCTTTTCTTTTTCTTTCTCCAAATTTTTACTTAAAATTTCAGCTAGTTAACATACAGTGTAATATTAGTTTCAGGTATAGAATTTAGTGAATCATCACTTATATATAACACCCAGTGCTCATCACAATAAATGCCCTCCTTAATACCCATTACCTATTCAACCCATCCCCCCACCCACCTCCCCTCCAGTAACCCTCAGTTTGCTCCCTGTAGTTTAGAGTCTGTTTCTTGGTTTGCCTCCCTTTTTAAAATAATTTTTCAAAATATTTTCTTATGATCCTTTGTATTTATGTGGTATTGTTTCTTATTTCTCTTCCTTTATTTATTATTTTCTTTACTTGAGTCCTAGCTCTCTTTTTGATGCTTCTGGCTAAAACTTTACCAATTTTTTCATTTTTTAAAAGATTTTATTTATTTGACAGAGAGAGACCCAGCAAGAAAGGGAACACAAGCAGGGGAGTGGGAGAGGGAGAAGCAGGCTTCCCGCTGAGCAGGGAGCCCAATGTGGGGCTCGGTCCCAGGACCCTGGGATCATGACCTGAGCCAAAGGCAGATGCTTAATGACTGAGCCACTCAGGTACCCCAATTTTGTTCATCTTTTGAAAGAATTAGCTCCTAGTTTCATTGATCTGTTCTATTTTTTTTTTTTTAGTTTCTATTTTCTTTATTTATTTTCTAATCTTTATTATTTCTTTCCCTGTTCTGATTTTAGGGGTTTTTTGTTCTTCTTTTTATAGCTTCTTTAAGTGTAAGGTCAGGTGATTTATTTGAGATGTTTCTTACTTTTAAGGTAGGCTTCTATTGCTATAAACTTTCCTCTTAGGAAAGCTTTTGCTGCATCCCAAAAATGTTGGACCAATGTATTTTCATTTTCATTTGTCTCCATGTATTTTTAAATTTTCTCTTTGATTTCCTGGCTGATCCATTCATTGCTTAGTAACATGTTATTTAATCTCAATGTATTTATGCTCTTTCCAAATTTTTTTCTTGTGGTTGATTTCTAGGTTCATGGTATCTTAGAAAAGACACATGGTATGACGTGGATGTTTTTGAATTTCTTGAGACTTGTTTTCTGGTCTAATATGTGACCTATTCTGAAGAATGGTCCATGTGCACTTGGAAAGAATGTGTATTCTGCTGTTTTAGGATGGAATGTTTTGAATATATCTATAAGATCCATCTGGTCCAATGTGTCATTCAAAACCACTGTTTCCTTGATTGTTTTCTGAATGGATTATCTATCCATTGATGTAAATGGGGTGTTAAAGTCCCATACTATTATAGTATTACTATCGATTAGTTCCTTTACATTTGTTATTAACTGCTTTATGTATTTGGGTGTTCTTATGTTGGGTGCATAAATATTTACAATTGTTATAGCTTCTTGTTTAAGGCTTTGTTTATGATTATATTGTGTCTTTCTTTGTCTCTTCTTATAGTCTTTGTTTTAAAGTCTATTTTGCCTGAAAATTCATTTGCATAAGTACTTTTCCATCTCTTCACTTTCAATCTTCATGTGTCCTTAGGTCTGAAATGAGTCTCTTGAAGGCAGCATATAGATGTGTCTTGCTTTTTTATCCATTCTGTCATCCTATGTGTTTTGATTGGAGTCTTTAGTCCATTTTCATTCAAAGTAGTTATGATAGGTATATATTTATTGCTATTTTGTTACTTGTTTTGTGGTTGTTTTTGTAGTTCTTCTCCATTCTTTTCTTCCTTGATCTCATCTCTCATGATTAGGTGGCTTACTTTATTGATATATTTGGATTCTTTGCTTTTTTTTTTTATATCTCCTACTGTTTTTGATTTGTGGTTACCACTAGGTTTGTATATAACCTCTTCTGCATATAGCACTTTATATTAAGCTGATGGTCAGTTCAGCTTGAACCCATTCTTTACTCCTCTCCTCCCAACATTTTAGATATATGGTGTCATACTTTACATCCTTTTATTTTGTGAGTGCCTTGACTGATTTTTATGGATATACTTATCTATACTGCTTTTGTGCTTCCCCACTATTAGTTATGGTCTTTTCTTTCTACTCAAAGAGTCCCTTTAATATTTTTTGTAGGGCTGGTTTAGTGGTAATGAAGCCCATAATTTTTTTGTTTGTCTGACAAACTCTTTAGTTCTCCTTCTATTCTGAATGATAGCCTTGCTGGATAGAGTATTCTTGGCTGCAGATATTTTTCCTTTCCTTGATTATATCATGCCACTCTCTTCTGGCCTGAAAAGTTTCTGCTGAGATATCTGTTAATACCCTTATGGTGTTTCCCTTGTATATAACTGTCTTTTCTCTTCCTGCTTTTAAAATTCTCTCTTATCTCTACTTTTTGCCATGTTAATTACCGTGTGTCTTGGTTTGGACCATTTTGAGTTGATTTTGTTGGGTGATCTCTGTGCCTACCAAATCTGGATTTCTGTTTCCTTCCCCAGATTTAGGAAGTTTTCAGCTATAATTTCTTTTTTTAAAAAAAGATTTTATTTATTTATTTGACAGAGAGATAGACAGAAGAGCACAAGCAGAGGGAATGGCAGAGGGAGGGGGAGAAGCAGGCTCTGCACTGAGCAGGGAGCACAATGCAGGACTCGATCCCAGGACCCTGGGATCATGACCTGAGCCGAAGGCAGACGCTTAACCATCTGAGCCATCAAGGCGCCCTATAATTTCTTCATATAAATTTTCTGCTCCTTTTTGTCAGTCTTCATCTTCTGGTATCCATGTAATGCAAATGTTATTACACCTGATGGTGTTGCTGAGTTTCCTAAGTCTATTCTCATTTTGCCTAATTTTTTTTCTTTCACCTACTCAGCTTGATTACTTTCCACTGCTCTGTCCTCCAGGTCGCTGCTTCATTCTGCTTCCTCTGATTTACTATTTATGCCATCTAGTCTATTTTTACTTTCATTAACTGTGTTCTTCATCTCTGATTGTCTCTTTTATATGTCTCTGTTAAGGGTCTCACCTATGTCCTCCACTCTTTTCTCAAGGGCAGTATCTTTATGATCATTACTTTAAATTTTCTATCAGGCATATTAGTTATCTCCATTTTTATGGATATACTTATTTATACTGCTTTTGTGCTTCCCTACTATTAGTTATGGTCTTTTCTTTCCACTCAAAGAGATTAGGTCTCTTGCTCTGATTTTTTCCTGTTTTTTTGGGGGAATATTCCTCTGTCTCCTCATTTTGTCTACCTCTCTGTGTTAGGAAAGTCAGCAATGTCTCTTGTTCTTGAAAGTAGAGTTTTTATGAAGAAGAGGTCTTATAATACCCTGCAGTGCAGTGCTCCCTGTTCAGTGGAACCTGGTGCTTCAGAGGGTCTACTAGATGTGTTGCATGTGCCTTGCTGCTGTGGCTGAGTCACTGTTTCCTCTAGTCAAGTTTTCTTCAGTGGATCTCTTTGCCTGTTGTGGGCAGTTTTTGGTCCCTGTAGTGTTAGTGGTCTAGTCTGGGGGTGCTTTGGGCTTGAGTTGAGTCAGACCAGGCATTTGCAAGATTCGGTAACACCAAACTGTAGGGAATTTCCTTGTGTTGTCCTCTGAGTAGCCTTCATTGGTCGCAGGGCCTGCAATCAGACCAGTTGTCTGCCACCGGCCCACTTTTGTGGCCACAGTCGGACTGGTATATGTGGTTATCTTACCCTCTCCTGGGGGCAGGAGTCACTTTGGAGTGATGCTGACCCCTTTCAGGTCTATTTGCATACTTCCTGGATTGTGGTACCACTTGAATGGGTTTCAGCCAAGAACTTACTGAAACGGGTGGATCCACAATGTGCATGGGGAAAGGACATGCAGGGTTTGCAAGTTTTGTGTGCTGGTCCTCCGGGGTAGAGGAACTGCAGTGCCAGGCCTGAGGTAAGCCTGGCTGAGGCGGTGGATATGCCTAAGCATTAGGTGGGAGGCAGAACAGTATTGTTAGCAAGTGGAGGCCCCATGCTGTTTCCTTCAGGTGGCCATGTGTTTATGCTGGGGAAAGGGGAGCAAGATGGTGCCTGCCAGCTCCTTTGTTCCTGGAAGAGTTTCCCAGTGAGCTTTGTCCCTCCAGGACCTGCACTGAGATGCATACAATTCTTCTCCCATAAGTCCCAGGGGTTTTTCAAATTGCGGCTTCTGTGCTGTATCTCCATGGGCTGTTTATTGTGGTGTCTCTTTAAGGGAAGGAACTCAATTTCTTCTCATCCTCCCGGCTCTCTCAGACCTAAGCTCCCCAGTTTTTAAAATTTCAGGTTTAAAGTCCCACTGTTTTAAGAGCTCATGAAATTCAGCCCCTCTGGTTTTTAAAGCCAGATGTTATGGGATTTGTCTTTTCTGTGTGGGCTACCCAGTGTGATAGTTTGTTTCTCTCCCCTTTCCATGTCTGCAGCATCCCTCCCTCCCAAGGGCCGTCCCACAAGACCATTTAGCTCCTCAACTTGTCTCCTCCCTTCCTACCCTCTTCCATGTGGCCTCTTCTCTACCTCTAATTGTGGAGTTATTCTGCCAGTTTGGGGGTCTTTGTTTGGGCTATTGCACTGATATGAGTATTATCCTGTTGTATCCGTAGAATGAGGTGAGCTTAGGGTTCTGTTATTCTGCCAGTTTCCCAGCCTCATACATAAGTTTTTATCCAGAAGCCAGCCTTTTCATTTTCATTACATTTTTTGAGTTATTTTTAGTGGTTGTTCTAGGGTTTAACATATATGTCTTAACTTTTCAGCATCAGCTTCATATTTATATTAACTTAATTCCAGTTAGATATAGAAATGTTACTTCTATATAGCTGTATTCCCTTTACCTTATTTTCCGGTATTATTGCTGTACATGTGAAATAAGAAATGTTGCAATCCCAAGAATACATTGTTATAATTATTGCTCTATATACTTCTTTGTCTCTTAAAGAATCTGAGAGAAGAAAGGAGAACAAGTATGTATTCATAGATTTTGTTATATTAAACTTCTTATTTATCATAGCTGATTCTTTTCATTTGTTTCTGAGAATTCAAGTCACCATATGGAATAAAGCCCAATACTTTTCTCCAACCCATCTCCTTTGCAATGTTATTAAATATATTAAATTTCTATATATTATACACCCAATATTGTTTCATACAATTGCGACTTAAATCAGTTAAGGAAAAAAGGAGAAGTATGCATCTATATCGTCTTTTATAAATACATAGTTGCTCTTACTGTTGCTCTGTTGTGTTTGTGCATGTGTGTGTATTCCAGTTACCTTCTGGGGTCACCCAATGTCAGCCTAAAGAACTTCCCTTAACATTTCTTATATGGAAGGTGTGCTCACAAGAAATTCTTTAAATATATGTTTTCCTGGAATGTGTTTAATTCGCGTTCATTTTTGGAAGATCACATTGCTTGACATAGCATTATTGGTTGACAGTCTTCTTCTATACACACTATATTTCTCTACCTTCTGGCCTCCATTGTTTCTGATGGGCAGTCATTTCATAATCTTATTGGGATTCCCTTGTAAGTGACAAGTTGTTGTCTTTTGATGATTTCAAGATTTTCTCTTAGAGTTTGGATTTCAACATTTTTACTGTGATGTGTCTGTTTGGCATCTCTTTGTCATTTCCGCATAATTAACGTTGTCCCAAATGTCTCTGAGATTCTGTTCACTTGTATTTATTCTATTTTTTTCTGCTATTTGATCAACCTATTTTCAAGTTTGCTATTCTTTATTCTGAATTTTTCTAATCTACTGTTGAATCGCTCCAGTGAATTTTTCAATTTCAGTTATTGTATTTTTCATTCCAATATATTCATTTGGTGATTTTTAAAATAATTTCTATCTCTTCATTGATAATCTTGTTTTTGATGAGGCATTGTCATCATACTTTTGTATCTTCTTTAATGGTGGTTCCTTTAGTTCTTTGAACATATAGTGGTTAATTTGTAATTATTGTTTGCTAAATCTAACATTAGGTCACTCTCACAGGTAGTTCCTTTTTTAAAACACTGTAAATATTTTATTTCAAGAAAGATAGAGACACAGGGCGCCTGGGTGGCTCAGATGGTTAAGCATCTGCCTTCGGCTCAGGTCATGATCCCAAGGTCCTGGGATCGAGTCCCACATCGGGCTCCCTGCTCCTTGGGAGCCTGCTTCTCCCTCTGCCTCTCTCTCTCTCTCTCTCTCTGTCTCTCATGAATAAATAAATAAAATCTTTAAAAAAAAAGAGAGAGACACAAAGCATAAAGATGACTAGGTATTCTAACAAAAATAGATTTCAATGATTCTCATTCAGTCTGTAATAATATTTCCTGCAAGCAAAATACCTTCAAGTAAATTTTTTAAAAATGGCATGCCGAACTGCAGATGATTTCAACTATTTTTGCAGAAAATCTGTCATAATTGTTTTTTTGTACATGAAATCTGCATTGTCTTTCAGTGTAGTTTTAAAATTAAGTATTATTTTAATTCCAGTATAGTTAACATACAGTGTTATATTAGTTTAGGAATACAATCTAGTGATTCAACAATTCTATACATCATTACCCAGTGTACTCTTTTTTTTTATTATGTTCAGTTAGCCAGCATATAGTACATCATTAGTTTTTGATGTAGTGTTCAAAGATTCATTAATTGTGTATAATACCCAGTTCCCATCACAACACATGTCCTCCTTAATACCTACCACCCAGCAACCCCATTCCCCCACCCGCTCCCTTCTCTAACCTTCAGTTTGTTTCTCGGAGTCCAGAGTCTTCCATGGTTTGTCTCCCTCTCTGATTTCTTCCCATTCAGTTTTTCCTCCCTTCCCCTATGGTCGTCCACATTATTTCTTATGTTCCACATATGAGTGAAATCGTGTAATTTTCTTTCTCTGCTTGACTTATACCAATTAACATAATCCCCTACAGTTCCATCTATATCAGTGCAAATGGTAGGTACTCATCCTTTCTGATGACTGAGTAATATTCCCTTGTATATATTAACCACATCTTCTTTATCCATTCATCTGTTGAAGGACATCTTGGCTCCTTCCACAGTTTGGCTATTGTGGACATTGCTGCTATGAGTATTGGGGTGCAGGTACCCCTTCTTTTCACTACATCTGTATCTTTGGGGTAAATACCTAGTAGTGCAATTGCTGGATTGTAGGGTAGTTCTATTTTTAACCTCTTTAGGAACCTCCGTACTGTTTTCCAGAGTGGCTGTCCTAGCTTGAATTCCCACCAACAGTGTAAGAAGGTTCCCCTTTCAGAACATTCCATCCTAAAACAATAGAATACTCATTCTTCTCAAATGCACATGGAACTTTCCCCAGAATAGACCACATACTGGGTCACAAATCAGATCTCAACTGATACCAAAAGATTGAGATTATTCCCTGCATATTTTCAGACCACAATGCTTTGAAACTGGAACTCAACCACAGGAAGAAATGTGGAAGGAACTCAAACATTTGGAAGTTAAAAAGCACCTTTCTAATGAATGATTGGGTCAACCAGGAAATTAAAGAAGAACTTAAACAATTCACTGAAACTAATGAGAATGAAAACACATCAGTCCAAAACCTATGGGATACTGTAAAAGCGGTCCTAAGAGGGAAATACATAGCCATCCAAGCTTCTCTCAGAAAACTAGAAAAATCCCAAATGCATAAGCTAAACTTACACCTAAAGGAGCTGGAGAAAGAACAGCAAATAAAACCTAAACCAAGCAGGAGAAGAGATATAATAAAGATTAGAACAGAGATCAATGAAATAGAAACCAGAAAAACAGTAGAACAAATCAATGAAACTAGAAACTGGTTCTTTGAAAGAATTAATAAGATCAATAAACCTCTAGCCAGACTTATCCAAAAGTAAAGGGAAAGGACCCAAATTAATAAAATTATGAATGAAAGGGGAGAGATCATGACTAACACCAAGGAAATAGAAACAATTATTAGAAATTATTACCAGCAACTATATGCCAACAAATTAAGCAATCTGGAAGAAATGGATACATTCCTAGAGACCTATAAACTACCAAAATGGAAACAGGAAGGAACAGAAGATCTTAACAGACCCATAACCAGCAAGTAAATTGAAGCATTAATCAAAAACCTCCCAAAAAACAAGAGTCCAGGGCCAGATGGCTTCCCAGGGGGAATTCTAACAAACATTTAAAGAAGAAATAATACCTATTCTCCTGAAGCTGTTTCAAAAAATAGAAATAGAAGGAAAACTTCCAAACTTGTTCTATGAGGCCAGCATTACCCTGATCCCCAAACCAGAGAAAGACCCCATCAAAAAGGAGAATTACAGACCAATATCCCTGATGAATATGGATGCCAAAATACTCAACAAGATCCTTGCCAATAGGATGCAACAGTACATTAAAAGGATTATCCACCATGACCAGATGGGATTTATTCCTGGGATGCAAGCGTGGTTCAACATTTGGAAATCAATCAACATGATAGAGCACATTGATAAGTATCCTCTTAAACCCCTCTACCTATTTCACACATCCCCTCACCCACCTCCCCTCTGATATGCTTTATTTTAAATGAGTACCCTGTTAAAGTTATTATTTCTTCATCAGAACATTTTTTTACTTGAAGCATACTTCAGAATACATGATCCTAAAAGATATGTGTATATATCTATGTATATCTGTATATCTCTCTCTATCTATCTCTATCTATCTATCATCTATCTATCTATCTATCTATCTATCTATCTATCTATCTATCTAATACATATCATGGGATGCAGCAAAAGCAGATGTTAGAGTGAAATTTATGCTATAATTGCTTGTATTAAGAAAAAACATTCAAATAAACAATTCAACATTACACCACAAGGAAATAGGAAAAGAAGAAACTTAGCTGAAATTTAGGGGAGGAAGGAAATGACAAAGAAAAATTAGAAATAAATAAAACAGACGCCAGAATAAACAATAACATAACATGGGAAGTAATGACCAGTTTTTCCAAAACAAAAAACAAAGAAACAAAATTCGCAATGCCTTAACTACATTAACTAAGAAAAAAAAGAAAGACTCGAAAACCAGAATAAGAACTGGAAAATAATACAACACATAACCAAAGAAATACATAGTGTAATAACAGATTACTATACATAATTATATACTAACAATCAGATAACTTAGAAAAAAAAAGATAATTCCTAAAAATGCACAAATTATCACAACTGAATCATGAATCTTGAATCCAGGAAATAGGAAATCATCTTAGACCAATAACAAGAATGCAAGTTGAATGAGGAATGAAAAATTTCCCAGTACAGAAAAGACCAAGATCACATGGTTTCACTGATGAATTCTATCAAACATTTAAAAAAAATAATAAATGGCAATCTTTATCAAAACCTTACAAATAATGAAATAGAGGGAGCACATTCAAAATCCTTCCATGAAGCCAGTACTACCAAGATACGAAAGCAGGATGAAAACAAAGAACAAAAAAGTCTACTTTGTCCAATATAAGTATTGCTACTCCAGCATTCTTTTGACATCCATTTGTGTGATCTCCACTCCTCATTTTTGATCTGCAAGTGTCTTTAGGTGTAAAATGAGTCTCTTGTATGCAGTATATATATATGGGTCTTGTTTTTTTTTTTTTTTTTATCCACTCTGACACCCTATGTCTTTTGATTGGGGCACTTAGTCCATTTACATTCAAAGCAGTTATTGATAGATAAGTATTTATTGCCTTTTTATTACTTGTTTTGCCATTTCTGGAGATTTTCTCTGGTCCTTTCTTGTCTTTGTCACTTTTGGTCTCTCTGCACTCAAAGAGTCCCATTGAATATGTCTTGCGGGGCTGGATTAAGGCTGGCCTCAAACTCCCTTAGTTTTTATATGTCTGGTAAACTCTTTATCTCTCCTTCTATTCTGAATGATAGTCTTGCTAGATAGAGTATTCTTGGCTGTGGATTTTTCCCATTCAGCACTTTGAATATACCATGCCACTCCCTTCTGGCTTGCCAACATTCTATTGAGAAATCTCCATCTAACCTTATGGGTTTTCCCTTGTAAATTAAGGACTTCTTTACCCTTGCTGCCTTTAAGATTTTTTATCACTATATTTTGCCCATTTAATTACAATGTCTTGGTGTTGGCCTGATTTTGTTGATTTTAATGGGAGTTCTCTGTGCCTCCTGGGTTTGGATGTCTGTTGCCTTCCCAAGATTGGGGAAGTTTTCAGTTATTATTTCCTGAAATAAATTTTCTGCCCCCTTTTCTCTCTTCTTCTTCTTCTGGTACTCCTATAATATGAATGTTATTACATTCAGTGGAGTCTCTGAGTTCCCTAAGTCTATTCTCATGTTGTGTAATTATTTCTTCTTTTGCTCAGCTTCATTATTTTCCGTTATTTTATCTTCTAGGTCACTAATTCATTCCTTTGCTTCTTCCAAACTAATGCTCGTTGCATCAAGCTTGTTTCTAATCTTGTTCATTGCACTCTTCACCTCTTATTCTTTTTTAACTCTTTTATCTCTGTGTTAAGGGTCTCAGTGATGTTTTGTATTCTTTTCTCAAGCCCAGTATCCTTATGATTGTTGCCTTAAATTCTCCATCTGTCATGTCACTTATATCTGTTTTGCTTAGACCTCTGGCTGTGTCCTTATCTTGTTCTTTCATTTGGGATAAATTCCTCCATCTTGGCACTTTCTGTAATTCTCTGCCTCCTTTGTGTTAGAAAAGCCATTCATGCCTCCTGCTCCTGAAAGTAATGATCTTAATGAAGAAGAGGTCATATAGTGTCCAGGGCCTGGTGCTTCAGGGAGTGTCTCCAGTGTGTGCTGTGTGTCCTCTGCTGTTGTGTTCTGGCTGCTCTATCCTTCAGGCCAGTTGTTTAGAGAGGCCCTACTTGACTGCTATGGGCAGTGTTTAGTCCCTGGCCTGAGTGTGGCAAGTTTTCACTATGTGTGCTCTGGTCTATTTGTGAAAGGAGACATGACAGCAACTCCAACAGAACTGAGGCCCTGCAGAACTCTCTAGTTGGAGATGTGTTTTGGGCAGGGATTTGTCTTGGTCTTCTGGAGGAGAGGCCTGCCATGCTGCGATTGAGGCAGGGTTGGCTGAGAATGGCAGTTTTATGGGAGCACAGGAGTGGGGCTTGGTGTAAGCAAGTGAGGCAGCTAGCGTCTGTGCTGAGCTGCTTCCCTCAGGTGACTCTGCATTTAGGCCATGGGGTGGGGGAGAGAAATAGCACTAGCCAGCTCCCCTGTTCTCAGAGAGGCATCTCCATGAAGCTCCAGGGAAATTCACTGAGACTAGCGAACAATCTCCCCACCGTGTGCCCCAGGCACTCCTCAGATTGATGTTTCCAAGCTGTCTGCCCCCTGAATTGTTTGCTTTCCTTCTTTCCAGAAGCAGAGGAGTGCCCTCTGGGCTCTATCCCAGCCAAGCCTGCTGACCTTTAAAACTCTAGGCTTTAAGCCCTGTTGGTTGTCAGAACTCACAAAAATCAGCCCCTCTCATTTTCCAAGCCAATGGCCTTGGGGAAATATTCTCCTTGTGTGTTCCCCTGTGTGCTCCTCTCTCTCACCCTTCTCCATGACCACAGCACCCTCCCCTCCGCAGTAGCCTCAATCTTTTTCTGCATTAAACCACATCTCTGCACTTCCTACCTTCTTCAATGTGGCCTCTTCCCTCTCTTTAACTGTGGAGTTTGGTCTGTCAGTCTTCAGGCCAATTTCTGGGGTATTTAGGATGAGTTCATAGTCATCTAGTTGTGTTCTTGGGATGAGATGAGCCCAGGGTCCTCCTACTCCTCAACCATCTTTGATGTCTCTGTGAGGAATCTGCAGTAATTATTTTTAAAAGATTTTATTCATTTATTTGACAGAGAGAGACACAGCGAGAGAGGGAACACAAGCAGGGGGAGTGGGAGAGGGAGAAGCAGCCTTCCCGCGGGGCAGGGAGTCTGATGCGGGCTTGATCCCAGGACCCTGGGATCTTGACCTCAGCCAAAGGCAGACGTTGAACGACTGAGCCACCCAGGTGCCCTTATTTTTTTAATAAATAAGTAATTTCCACAAAATAGGCTGGTGGAACATGCTAATAAAAAAAAAAAGATTTATCTATTTATTTGAGATGAAAAGAGAGACTGAGCG
Source organism: Mirounga leonina (assembly GCF_011800145.1). Taxonomy (NCBI): domain Eukaryota; kingdom Metazoa; phylum Chordata; class Mammalia; order Carnivora; family Phocidae; genus Mirounga; species Mirounga leonina. The sequence continues at coordinate 47,786 of NW_023269998.1, forward strand.
AGCAGAGGGAGGGGCAGAAGGAGAGATAGAATCCTGAAATAGACTCCTCGCTGAGCATGGAGCCCGACCAGGTCGTGATCCCATTACCCTGAGACTATGACCCAAGCTGAAATCAAGAGTCGGATGCCCAACCGACTGAGCCACCCAGGTGCCTTAAAAGTGCTAATTTTTGAACACTTCAGTATACATGCTGACTACATACACAACAGGTAGTAGAGTAAGAAAATGCTCAACCTGATGAAATGTGAAAATCTTTGTTAATACAATGAAAACTGCTATACCTTGTGGTTTTTAAAATAAATAATACAAGGTTAAATGTTCTTGTTTTAGGATTCATTTGAAAATGAAGCTGTATCTAATATGTAAAATGTGCAAATTTTATTAGTAAGCAATTAATATACATAATAACTAAATGAAATACTCAACTTGCACTTGTCCACTTTTAATTTCTAATACTATACTTCCTTAACAGGCATAGAAAATACCCAACTTCTCTCTAGAAGCAAGTTTTGTTCTTTGACACCCTTTAAAGAAAAGCAGTCTGAGCCTGGGGCACCCATTACAGAAAAGAAGCCTGAGCCTATGGCAAGTTAATGCAGTTGACAGGCAAAACATTCTAGTACATATTACACCTTTGAGTTAAAAAAAAAAAAAAAAAAAAAACCCCTCCCTAAAAGCAGATTACACATCACTATAAAAGTATCAACATCTTATGGTAGCTCTACTGGAGAATCAAGCCTTAAAGACCACTTTCTAATAGCAGAGAAAACCACTGTGAAGGCATATCAAGTACATTTACGGCTTGAATGTGTGCTATGCCACAGGATTAAGCATAGAATATATTAGTTACCAGAACTGTTGCACAGAGTTTTAACTTGATTATCACTGAGAACATAACAGAGGTACTCTCAGCCCATGCAAATTAAGTGAAAATATTCAGTCACTATGTTGAATGTTTCATTCCTGGAGAAAACTAAAGGGAGCAGTAACCAAATTAAATGCAAAAGGTGGCCAAACTCATTCTCCTTAAGGATTCCTGAGCACAGTGATATCTGAGGCGTACCTTTATCCATTAAATCTGTGTGCCCATATTGCCATTTGGGATATATGTCATCACAATGGTTTAAATCTTTTGAGTATTATTCATATATTTTTATCTACCTATTCTCTACACTTCTGAGAAGATTTTGCCTACAGTAAAATATTTTAGTAACAAAGTGCAAATGAGCATCTTTCTAAATGGAACTTATATGGATTGAAAGTAGAGATTGTTTTTTAGCAAATATGCAATATGCAAGCAGAAAAGTAGGAAAATGGCATTCAAGTGTATGGCAAAAAACTAAAAGTTGACTATTTTTAAAAAGCTATGAAGTGGCTTCAAACAAATATGCATTATGCAGGCAGAACAATAGGCAAATGGCATTCAAGTGTATTCTAAAAACCAAAATTGACCATTTTAAAAAAGCTATGAAGTACCTCAGCTAAAACACATAAAGGAATTCTAAGCTAATACAGGTCAGTAAATGTAAAAGACAGTTATAAACCCCAACAGGAAAAGTGAAACTGTAATTGGAAATTTCTATCAAGATGAGAATCTTAGAGTAACAGAAAAGTGGCTTTAAATCCACTTAGAACAACAAACAGAGAAAGAAACACAAATCTATTTTCATCATTTTTTATTATAAAATCCTGTGTGACTACAGGTCAAAAGCACTTGTGGCAGAAACATAATTCTATGTAAGCTAGAGATGTTCCATACATTAAAAAAACTGTTGCATGATTTCAAGGACTTTTTTGTTTCAGCCTACCTACTCTTTGTATTCAATGTGAGATAAAGTCTCTTTCTGTAACCATTGATTATCACTGACCACCACAATTAGGAAAAGCAAGATGGCTACAAAATGAACAATTTCAATAGTAATAACAGTGTTTTGCCTTAGTCCAAAAAGGCCCTGTATTCTCTCTCCCTTAATTAATTTGGCAAGTCTTTGTATTCAATCTGGAAACAGCAAATCATGCAAGCAGAATTTTCCTCTGATATGAGGTTGAAAATCTCCAAGATTACAGGCTTCTACAGAAATGGAATCACTTTTAGGAGTACACTGAGATTTTAACCTACAAACCAGCTTTCTATAGCGATTCTATTAAAAAAAAAAACTGATATGTAAAGGCTTGTGGTGGTTTGTCAACTGTTATAGTTTTTGAAAGATGTCTTCCAAGGATAAGACCTTTGTATATGTTCCTTGTAAATGAACACAATGTTCACAGAAAGGCCAGTGCCTGATCAGTTGCCTTTTAGGGTCTAATACATTTAGATGTTACCGCTGTTTTAGGAATACTAAAAAGAACAGTCTTATAATCTGAGATACTGGTTTCCAGGATTCCTGGAGGCATCGTCTTAATCTAACCAAAATCTGATCAATGATATCTTAGAAATGACTGCATCTTCTAGCTCTTTTAGACTACTGTGCATGCAGTTTTTATGCATGTCCAAAAGTAGGCAGAATTCTGGGGTGCTTCTTTTTTTCAGTAGAAAAGCAGATTTCCTATTAGGTTGTTCTTCTGTTAGTAGCAGAACATATTGCATGACATAATAAAGGTCAAATACTTTCCAGTCTGACTCATAGGTGGCCTCTGCATGAGCTGATGAATAACTGCTATCTAGAGTTACTGGGGCTTAAAGGGTGAGATATCCCAAAGAACTGTTTCTTCTGCTTCTTCTGAACCATCATCGATAGCCTCACTTGAACAGCTTGATTTGAATTAATCGCTCCATTAGTTGATTCAGTACTACCGGAAGCGGTCTTACCCACTTGTTCCATATCAAGTAGTTTTACCATCTCTTCAGTTGTGCAGCCTGTCCTAGAGAATCTGATTCTGATGTGTCAGTTATTCAATGTAAAAAAAAAAAAAAAAAAAGTGGAAGACATGAGAAAATACAGACCCAATAATATAGTCCATCAGAGATTGCCAGAGGAAGGATTATGTTCTATTTTCCATTTTGCTTTACATGCTGATTTGTCGTTTCATAACCACCAGGTTTCGAGATGCTCGTTAGCCTTTTCTCCTGCTCTTGGTGTTGATGTGGTCAAATTATTATCCATGTCAAGTCCAATTCTACTTTGTTTCAATGGATTTTTCTCTCTTGTGCTTATGCTACCTATAATGTTTTGATAAATTGATGTCAACCATCCAGTTTCATCCTATGGTGGATTTTCTCCTCCTGAAGGCAGACTTTCATAAAATCTGAGTATTTCCTTGTTGCTCTGGCAAGACATTGTGCTTGGATTTGGTTTGATTGCTAGGAAGCTTTCCTTGCACTTGGCCTCATCTTTTATGGGTGCTTCCTGTAAAACTGTGATGCCAGAAATATATCCTCAGGCTCCAGTGATGGTCCTGACTGCTCAATGTAAGCTGTCTTTCCTGCTTAGCCTGCAGCAACAATAGAACCATCTTCAGCCATTCACAATTTCTCACTTACTGACCTGTGGTTCTGCACAAACAGGACCCACAGGGAAAGCCAGGTATTTCCTTTTGACCGGTATTTTTCCCCCATGGTATGGGCCTATATCGGAAGGCTTAAAAATTTATGCGCTCCCTTAACATGTGGCCTCAAAAGCCTAGCTATGTGTTCCTGTGCTGTTGCCCAGTATGCCCCCCAGCCAGCGGGAAGTCCTGTCTAGCTAGCTAGCTCTTCTAAGAGCCAGACCAGCTACACTTCGCCAATCCTCAGCCTAATAGTTTTCCCTTCCTTGCCAGACTGCAAAACTATTCAAACCAATCACATCCTCCCATAAAATTAAGGGTCACCTCAACCTTTTGTTTCTACAAAGCCTGCCTCCCTCAGCCCCTGCTTATTAACTCTGTTTCCAAGAACAACTGTCATGTGGTCTTGCTTGGACTGCCATGATTTCCTTTGGAACTGTATAATTGATTAATAAACTTCAGTTTTATTTCATCTGTCTGGTGTCAGGCATTGTGCGTTTGGCCATCCCATACTATTTAGGATGGAGCATCCCTTTCTCACCAATGAAGTGAATAGGAGTAAATCAAAACTGGGAGCAGACTTCCCTGTTTCTTTACATGTCTCTTAATTTTTTTGTGGGAAACTGCACATTTGAGGTAATATGTTGTAGCCAGTCTTCTACTGGTTCCCCCTCTGGTGCCTGTTATTTTTCTTTGCTTTTTTATTTGTTGAATGACTCGTTGGATTGTTTTGGCAAAGTCTATTCCCCCCTCCCTCAAAGCATGAAACCTCTGATTTTCTTCATCAGGGGACCAAGCACAGGTTTTGATATGCCTGCAATTACCCTAGGATGACTGTTGTTGTTGTTGTTGTTTTGTTTGTTTGTTTTCGCAAGGCTCCCTTTGATTGTCTCTTGCCCTGCCCAGCAATTGGTGAAGATTACCACCTGGTCAGGGAAAGA
>NW_023269999.1:0-4457 GCF_011800145.1 Mirounga leonina
GCTGTGAATTGTGCAAGACTGTTGAATCTCAGATCTGTACCTCTGAAACAAATAATGCAATATATGTTAAGAAAAAAAGAAGAAGAAGGTAGCGGGAGGGGAAGAATGAAGCGGGGGAAATCGGAGGGGTAGACGAACCATGAGAGACGATGGACTCTGAAAAACAAACTGAGGGTTCTAGAGGGGAGGGGGGTGGGAGGATGGGTTAGCCTGGTGGTGGGTATTGAGGAGGGCACATTCTGCATGGAGCACTGGGTGTTGTGCACAAACAATGAATCATGGAACACTTCATCTAAAACTAATGATGTCATGTATGGGGATTAACATAAGAATAAAAAAAAAAGACAAAAAAATATATATTATCCCTGCTATTTATTAGCTATAGCTCTGTGATTGTGCACAACTTCTGTGTGCCTCAATTTCCTTGTCTAAGAAATTGAGGATAGGAATAGCCACCCTATAGAGGTGCTGTGAAGATAAACTTACATCATTCAACAAGAGTGGGTCCAACACCTACTCTGTGCCAGGAATTCTGTTAGGCCTGTGGGATGCAGCGGGGACCCGGGCAGACCAGACTCTGTCTGCCTGGAGGTTCCCGCTGGGCAGGGAAGTAAGCCACTAAGCAGGAAATGTTATACAAGCATAATGGGTATTATGAAAAAAGAAGAAACAAAGCTTTTTAAGGGTAAATAATAGTGTCCAGGGAAGGCCTCTCTGAGGTCTGGTGTGGCTCTAAGACCTGAAAAATGAGGGAGTAGGGGATCCAAGTGAAAGCTGAGTGAGTGAGAAGCCATGCAGAAGACAGAGGAAAATACATGGGCAAAGACCCAGAAATGTGTGTCAAGTTCAAAGACACCAAAAGAAGTCCCTATGGCTGGGGTCACGAGAAGTCCCAGGTTCCCCAGACAGCCCCTGTTTCATGTCAGCTGTTTGGACGTAATAATTAATAGTGTCCCCACATCATCTCAAAAATATCCTGGTTTAGAAGATAAATAATACCATCATGCTACAGCAAAAATGCAAAAAATAGGAGGGAGAGTACTAAGAAATTAGGTAAGGGTAGACTTTGGAGGATCTTATATATCTTGTAAAGAAGTTTCATCTTTATCTTAAGGACTTCAGAGTTATTAAAGGATTTTCATCAGGACAATTACATAACCTGATTTGCATCAGAATGAGAGATTTTTTTGCCGAGTGAAGATCAGCACTCACAAAGAATTTAGAGAAGTTTGCAACATCTAAAAATGACAAGGAACTGCTACCTAGATTTGCTGAGAAATTCTTAGAAATCAGCAATGGAAAAAAGAATAGGAAATTTGGTAGGCAAATATTTGAACAGACCTTCCCTGGAATAGGAAATCCAAACAGGTAGGAATTACTGAATGTTGGGAGAGAGGGGTAACAATTTTCAATAGGGTGCTCAGAGGAGCCTCGCTAAGGGGGTGACACTTGACTGAAGACATAAAGAAAGTGAAGGAGAAATGCCTCCAGGTGCCTGGAGACAGGTATTCCAGGTAGAGAAAACAACAAAAGGAATGGTCCTGGTAAGTAGGTAGTTGGGCATACTCATGAAGAAATAAGTGGGTGGAAGTCAGATTGGGAGGGCAAGATGTAATTACAATCTTGTCAGTGTCTATACCAAGAGGAGTATGGGATCCAATATGGAGAAAGATGGGGAAAATAATTAAATAATATAAAGAACATTAAAGAAGAGAGGAATCTTCCTAGACCAACACAAGAGCAACCAGAGCAAAGGTACCTAGGGTACTGGGAAATGAAGTGTGGAACCTAAGAGAGAAAATGAAATAAAGACGAGAGAGAGCTCGTAGGGAGAAATTAGTCACATTCAAAGGACTGGAGGTCACAGTGAGACCAAAGGACAGGTGTAACAGAGTTCCTATAGGAGTCAGCCAGAAAGAGGGTAAGTGATGAGGATCAGGGAGGGAACGCTGATTTTCGAAAGTGGGGCAACACTGAGCGACAACATGTCCCAAGGTATAAGCCTTGCAAGTACTTAGAGAAGGTCATTGTGATGAGGAGTCATCAGAATTAACCACCCATGAGGGACTGGTTAGCCACCTGAAGCTGACATTAAACTTGGCCAGGATCATAGCACTTCGATTCCAGGTACTTGACACTGTGCAGAATATATATAAGAACTCAACAATCGGGAATGTTATTCCTACTGCTACTATTATAAATTATCACAGTATTCTTAAGAACTAAAGGAAATATCTAAAGCTCTATGCCTCAAGGTCTTAGAAAGCAACTAAATATTATCTTAACAGAATGCTGTTCCCAAATGCTAGTTTAAGTTCAAAATCTAGGGTGTTTGAAAGAAGAGAGAAAACAAGATGTCAGACATATCACTGATTTTATATGCTTTTCATCTTTGCTGATTTATATGGCAGATGCTTCTTTACCCCTAACTACTTATTCATGGCTGAAGTTTTTTAATCATAAGGTTTCAGAAAAGAATATATCACCAAAAGGAAAGAGAGAGAGAGAATGAGTATGAGGCCATCCTAGTTTAGAGGGTAGAAAGGAAGGAGAAAGAGAAGATGAAGGACATCTCAGATGAAAGACAGCTACACAGCCCACGTGAGACCGTTATACGGATGCCCAGGGCCATTTACACAGCAGACATAAACTTAAAGGGATTCGTTTTCCTTGTTTCCCCATTTTAACCACTTCTACTTTATTTCACACAAAACAATCTGTCAGAGAAACTGAAAAATAACTAAAAAGGCCTTTCCTCAGAGTAGCTTCCTGCCACAACGTAACATCTAATACACAGCGTAACACCTAACACAACACCATTGGGTATGTGTTTGGCCAAATATCTGAAACCTTCTTAAATGCTTAAACTTTTAATAGAGGAATTCAGAACTCCAATTTTTTCACCTTGAACTGGATCTTATTCTTCCATTTGAAGGTGCTTGGGAATGAAAAACATAGTCTCTCAAGTTCCTTTATAACCACCAGCCTTTCTTGCTGTTTGCTGAATCAGTGTAGCCCACCGCCTGCCCCTAGAGGAGACAGGAGAGGTGGAACCGAAATATTTAAAATGCATTCTCTGAATCCATCTAAGAGAGTGTTTAATACAAGCTAAAAAAAGGTGCATCCCAGGGTGGGTGATGGGGGCACGGAATTCAGCCAAGGAGGTAGTACGGGCCAGGGATAGCCAATGCAAATGACAAAGGATCTGGTGTGGCCACCAAAACAAGGAAGATGGGAGGCTGGGGGTGATTCCATTACGAACTCTCCACCTTGGGAAACCACGGGGTCTTGTGAGTAAGCCCAGCCCAAGGCAATGAAAGTTTAGAAATATATTTACACAGTAGTCATTGAAGTTCAGTGTTTTTCATCTTGTTTTCTAGTCTCCTGGCTAAACAGGAAGTTTTCTGCAGGATGCTCTGATATCCTCTGTTCAGAGTAACAACTTTAGCACTTTGCTTTCCTTTTCTCCCACGATACACTTAATGTTTCCGCTCTGGGGCCTGCATTCAGTCACAGATTTCCTGCAGGAAGCTGAGGCTCCTTAACTCTTTGCAAGGATCAGTCATGCCCCCCCACCCCACCCTACGTAAAAAAAAAATCACAAGGACTTTTTTGTAGCTCGATTCCACTTACTCATGTGCCCTAGGGAAGGTCAGAGTTGGTAAATTAACCTTGCAAAATGTGACCAGCCATCTATGTGAACCCCCTATGGCATTCCCTGAAAGTTGGGTACTTAAAATAATTCCTGATCACAGTGAAAAGGATAAATGATTCATCGGGGTTAGCTATGAAAGGAAGCTCTTCCTCCAGGCCTTGTCTTGGCACCTGGAAATAATTATAAGAGCTAAATTCTATTGCCATCTAAAGGGAACAATGAAAATGAATTTAAAATGAGCTCCAATATGGAACTAGCCATATTGCATTAATATCCAGAGTGAGTATACCAACAGCTGTCAATCTGCTTTGAAATGAATCTCCTCTTCAACTGGTCATATTTAATCTAATTTGGGGTGGGGGGGTCATATTTAATTTTAAGTTCTGCCTTTCTGGTTCAGTACAGCATTGAGAGTCAGGGCCCTGGGTTTGACTCCCAGCTCCAACACTCAGTTGTGTAGAGTGGAAGAAACCTGTCAAATTTGGGGGGCTTCTCTTTTTCTTCATCTTTAAAATGGGAATCATAATTGCATTCGGTTGAATCATAAAACTATTCACTTTTGGGGCGCCTGGGTGGCTCAGTTGGTTAAGCATCTGTCTTCGGCTCAGGTCATGATTCCAGGGTCCTGGGACCGAGCCCTGCATCGGGCTACCTGTTCAGTGGGGAGCCTGCTTCTCCCTCTGCCCCTCCCCCTGCTTGTGTTTTCTCTCTCCCTCTCTCTCTCTTTCTCTCAAAATAAATAAATAAAATCTTTAAAAGAAAGAAAAGAAAGAAAGAAAGAAAGAAAGAAAGAAAGAAAGAA
>NW_023269999.1:4467-21295 GCF_011800145.1 Mirounga leonina
AGAAAGAAAGAAAGAAAGAAAGAAAGAAAGAAAGAAAGAAAGAAAGATATAGTGCCCTTCTGTGTCTCTAACTATAGCCTTTAGCTTAAAATCTAATTTGTCTGATATAAGAATTGCTACCCCAGCTTACTTTTGAGGTCTGTTGGTATGGAAGATAGATCTCCATCCCTTCACTTTCAGTCTGGATGTATCTTTAGGCTCAAAATGAGTCTCTTGTAGACAGCATATGGATGGGTCCTGTCTTTTTATCCAATCTGCAACCCTGTGCCATTTTATGGGAGCATTTAGGCAGTTCACGTTGAGAGTGATTATTGAAAGTATGAATTTATTGTCATCATGTTGCCTATGAAGTCCTTGTTTCTATAGATTGTCTCTGTAAATTTCTGTTCTATATCACTCTTGGTGTCTTTCTCCTTTTATAGAACCCCCCTTAATATTTCTTGCAGGGCTGGCTTAGTGGTCACATATTCTTTCAGTTTCTGCCAGTCTTGGAAGCTCTGCATCTCTCCATCCATTCTAAATGACAGCCTTTCCAGGTAAAGTATTCTTGGCTGCATGTTCTTCTCATTTAATACCCTGAATATGTCTTGCCAGCCCTTTCTGGCTTGCCAGGTCTCTTTGGATAGGTCTGATGTTATTCTGATGTCCTCCCTCTGTATGTAAGGAATCTCTTCCCCCTAACTGCCCTTCAGATGGTTTCCTTGGTTCTAAGATTTGCGAGTTTTACTATTACATGCCAGGGCATTGGTCTGTTTTCCTTGATCTTGGGAGGGGTCCTCTCTGCCTCAAAGACATGAATATTTGTTTCATTCCCCAGATTAGGGAAATTCTCAGCTACGATTTGCTCAAATATATCTTCTAGTCCTCTCTCTCTCCACCCCCACAGGGATCTCAATAATTCTGACATTAGAACATTCCATGGTGTCACTTATTTCCATAGATTTTGAGCTGTTTCTCCCAGGCCTCCTCTTTTTCCTTCTTCTCTTTCAATTGGTCTTCTAGATCACTAATTCATTCTTCTGCCTCGCTTACCCTGTTAGAGTATCTAGATTAGATTGGATCTCATTGATAGCATTTTTAAGTTCTGCCAGGTAAGCTTTCATTTCTGCCCTTAGAGACTCTCTGTTGCCATTAATCGATTTCTCCATTCTAGCTCTTGTCTTCATAACTATTACCCTGAAGTCCATTTCCGACATCTTGGTTATACCTGTATCCATTTGTAAATCTGTGGCAGAAGTCACAGTCTCTTAGTCTTTCCTACTTTGGGGGTTCCTCCTCCTAGTCATTCTCAAAACCAACCACCTGCAATATTCTGTTTGTAGAGATCCAGATATATCTTCTTACATCTCAGGCTGATTTCGTGCGTGTTCAGAGTGGTCTGGTAGATATCCAGCTCAATTCAGGGGACCAGTTGGAATAGGGTCCCCTACTCCTCTGCCATCTTTTCCCCTCTGAACACTAGGAAGGTCCTTTGTCATCTCTGGACCTCAGTTCTTCTGCCCCAAGAGACTATTCTTTTATCATTAAATTATCATAGCACCTTTATGATAAAGTAGAGTCTTGAGTGAATTTGTCTCCCACAAAGATGTAGAAGACCATTAAAATTCCCTTTAGATCCACAATATCAAGGCCCTGGGTTTCAGAGGATAAAAAACAGTGCGTTTTTCCATTAATAAGAATGGATCCTTCTTTAAAAAAAAAAAAAGATTATTTATATAAGAGAGAGAGAGCACGAGTGGGGGCGCAGAGGGAGAGGGTGAGAGAATCTCAAGCAGACTCCATGCTGAGCACAGAGCCTGACACGGGGCTCAATCTCATGACACTGAACTCACAACCTGAACCAACTGGACACTCAACCAACTATGTCATCCAGGCATGCCCAGATCCTTCTTTACTGAATACCTAAAACAGACCATCAGTGGATGTAGGACCTTATCTCAGTTATTGTTATTCTTTGACCACTAAAGACCATGAAAAAAAAAAATTGTCCAGTCACAGAATGTATATTTCAAAACTTAACCAAGGCTACAGAAACACAAGAAGTGCCTTTAATTACTGAGCCACTTGATATAATTGAGGAAAAGAAGAGCTGTCATAGAAAAACTCTAAGATTTCAAATCTGTGATCAAATGTCCAAATGTGGATGACACACTAAAAAGTACCTTGGGGCACCTGGGTGACTCAGTCAGTTAAGCGTCTGCCTTTGGCTCAGGTCATGATCCCAGGGTCCTGGGATCAAGCCCCACATCAGGCTCCCAGCTCAGCAGGTAGTCTGCTTCTCCCTCTCCCTCTCCCTCTGCCCCCTGCTCTTGCTCTCTCTCTATCACAAATAAATAAATAAAATCTTTTTAAAAAAAGAAAGAAAGAAGAAAAGAAAAGTTCTACCATAACAAACCCTTCAGCTGAAAGGATCAGGTAGGAGTGCAGGTTCTGTCCAGGAAGCCCATTGCAGGAGGTGGGTCAGAAAGGTAGACGTGAGTCTGAATAAATAATTCAATTTCTTTATAGATCCCCATGATTCATAACCTACTCCTCATTTATCTCTTGTTAAGCCCTAGACCAGCACTTCTAATTCTTTCTTTGGAAGAGAGCATCATATCTCTAGCATATCACTTCTGTAGTAGGCTGCTTCTAAAATAGCCACTAGCGATTCCTGCCTCCTGGTGTTCTCTTGTATAATCTCCCCACACCCCCATGGTGGGTGGGCTGGTCTCAGTGATTTCATTCTAACTGACAAAAGTGATGGGACATTACTTCTGAAATTAAGTTATAAAAGATTGTGACTGCCATTTTGCTGGCATTCTCTTGCTCTCTCTCACTTGCTCATTTTGATAAATCCAGCTGCCATGTTATTAGCCTTTTGGAAAGGCCAGGTGGTAAGGAACTGAGGCCCTTAGTCCTACAGCCTGCCAAGAACTGAATTCTGCCAAATCTGGTGACTGAGCTGGAAGCAGATCCTGTCCCAGTTAAGCCTTAAGATGACTGCAGCTTGGGCTGATACCTTGATTGAAACCTTGTGAAAATCCATGAGCTCCAGGACCCAGCTAAGTCATTCTCAGATTCCACATGAGCAATGAGATCATATACTTTCTTGTTTTAAGCCACTAAGCTTTGGGGTGATTTGTTACACAGCAGTAGATAACTAAAACACAGCATAGCTTGGTTTCCTACAGTTTTCTACTGTGCTATCGTTTCTCAACAAACTGAAAGTAATGGCAAAGAAAGAGTTCCTAAATCCTGGGTTTTCTCTTTTTTTTTTAATATTTTATTAATTTATTTAAGAGAGAGCATGAGCAGAGGGAGAGGGAGAAGCAGGCTCCCCGCTGAGCAGGGAGCCCGATGTGGGGCTCGATCCCAGGATCCTGGGATCATGACCCGAGCCAAAGGCAGATGCTTAACAACTGAGCCACCCAGGTGCCCCAATCCTAGTTTTTCAAATCCATTCTTGTAGCTGTACCTTTCCAATGATAGGGAAAGATACTGGCCCCATCTTCAATTGGTCCAGTATTCAACTGATATAGTATTCAAGGACTAGATCATTCCAGCCCTACTCATGACTCCAGAGTCTCACTGCACCATCTGGAAATCCACTGTCTCACTGCTAAATTGTATCTTTTTATTCACCAACGCCTTCAACTTCCTAGTGTTAACCCAAACCAGGCTTTTCAAAAACCACATCAAAGGAAATTCTTACTTACATGCCCCACCCCACTCCAGCATCCTGTTCTGTATCTGTCATTTACTGGGTGATGAGAAATCAGGCAAGTTCAGGTAAGTCCTCAAAGCCCCAATCTCTTCCTTTCTTAAATGGGAATAATACTTAGTTTGTAGAATTGTTGGAAAATTAGTGAAATGATGTAGGGGAAGGTGCTGACAGTGTTTCTCAGTCAGCATGTACCCAAGTGATACTGGTTTTCATTTCCCAAAATCCTTTCCTTACTCATTTAGTCAATAGTTTCTTATTGAATATTTATATGGTCCTGTTTTTTTAACCACATCCCAGTGATACAAAGATAAATGAGTCTTCAAGGTACTCACAATCTGCCAGGGGAGATAGTATTTATCACGCACTTACTGTAATTGTTGGTCAGTCCATGATAAATGCTCATACTCTGGGAACACAGCAAAGGGTACTTCATTATCCTGACATCTCATCTTCAGTAATTCATGCCACTTACTTACAATTGCCTCCTTCTTTCCTCTTTGTTACAGTCTACAAAATTCTAAGACACCCTCCATCCCTTACCCTCCAACTTCCCCTTTTTTTTTTCTTTTTTTGAGAGAAAAAGAGAGAGAGTGCCTGCACACATAAGCGGGAAGTGGTGGGGGGAGGGAGGGAGGGGCAGAGGGAGAGGGAGAGAATCTTAAGCAGACTCTGTGCTGAGCACAGAGCCCCACACGGGACTCAATCTCATGACCCTGAAATCATGACCTGAGCCGAAACCAAGAGGTGGAGGTTTAACCAGCTGAGCCACCCAGGTGCCCCTCACCCTCCAACTTCTGGTCAGAGTTTTTCTTTCCACCCTTCTCTGACCATTACCCCTTAATACAAGCAGCTGCTCTATTAACAACCATTTTAATACCTTAGTCTCACAATTCCTAGGAACTTTTCAAATCATCTTGATTTTAGGACTTCTGACTTTCAGAACTTTGAGGTAATAAATTTGGATTGTTTTATGTCACTAATTTGGCAGCAAATTTGTGACAGCCATCATAGGAAACTAATAATAGTGCCCCTGCCCAAGAACTGCCCACACCTCCTCTCCTGGTTTCCAGGCTGATAACTAAGATGGAATCTTAACCTACCTGGTGGGGGACATGCTGGGTCTGATAAAGGCAGAAAGAGACTATAAACCTGAAGCACTACAGACCTAAGAACTGGCAGGAGTGGGGGGAGGGGGGTTATCCTGTGATGTGATTTTTGAGGATGCTTAATCAAGGGGCTGGAATGTAAGGCTGGAAATAAGCAAGATTTCACTGAGTTAGGGTTCTTTTTTTTTTTTTAATCTAATGGAGGGGAACATTCTAGCAAAGAATCCAGGAAATTGGACCAACTTGTTGTCATGCTCTTGGAAGCTTAGGGGGGGAAATGGTCCATTCTTAGCAATGTAGAAATGCCTGGTTGCCCTGGCAGATGGTGAAGGGATAAATAAAGAAGCTGAGGAAAAGTGTGGACACACTGGAATAGATAAGTTAGGTGAGTCCAAAAGACCCACCAGAAGAGCATGTTCCATGGGAGGCCCAGAGAACAAAGACATCTTTCCCCAAGACATCACCCCAAGGCTGGTGAGAGGACACAAGCCTCACTAAGAAGTCCAGAGGTGGTTCCCTCTGCAGGCCAAGGGTGACAGGGAAAAAGATGGTCACAGTGTCAGGGTCTACAGCATCCATGGAGAGGGTGAGGCTGGGGAGGCAACTATATCAGTTACAGTCCAGAGCAAGACTGAAGATCCTCTATTTTACTATTCTTAAGTAATTCATCACTTTCAGTAAAGTCTCCATAACACATACTGAGCCCCTGCAAGGTTCAGAAATGTTTGTGAAACAAAATTCTGGAACAACAAATAAAATTTTAAATGGTCTCTTTTAATAGAAAATAACATATCTGGAAAGATTTCATGTAACTACATACTTTAATCAGCATTTTCTTTTCTAGGCATTATGTGTTGAAGACAGATATTTTAATTAATCTTTGGCAGTCAAATATTACGCTCTGTAGCCAGATTGTAATCAATATATACAAATTTCTTGGCAGTTACATAGCATGTAGTCATAACGCACTGGCTGACAGTTCATATCTCATCGAGGAGGATGCCTACCTACAACATTCTCCTCATCACAAGAGGCAGAAATGATGGACACTTCATCTTGTCCAGGAGCATCAGGGCATAATGGAAAAGAATGGATGTTGGAGTCCCACACTGGGTGATCTGAATGTCAACTCTGCTGCATCCTGGTTTTCTTGCCCTGGACCCATTCAACCTCTCTCCCCTCAGATTACTCGTCTATACATAGGAAATTAACATAGGTTTCTTGTCAGCAATATACGAGATAATATCAACTGACAGTGCTCAACCAATGCTAGCTCTGTCCCAACCCCCATCTGACCATTTCCTCACTGGGTTTTCTTCCCTTGCCCATCTCCACACCCTCAGTACTCCAGGCTCATAGTGAGGGACTGTGAGGACATAGACCAGCATAGACCTAAAAGACCTACAACCACTCCACCCTACCCACTCCCATCTTTCTAAGTCACTTCCATTCACTTTGGTCAAAAAAGATGCAAAAACAAAAACAAGACAAAACCAAAGCAACAGACAAAAAAAAAAAAAATGACCTCTCTCTTCTCTTACCTAAAGTTTTGTTTTTAAAGTGAGAGAAGGACATCCTGTGGTGCCTCTAAAAAGGGAACAAGATCACCTTTTGGGCAGGCAAAGAAAAATCCTCAGAAATCACCTATGAAACTCATAAATGTTTATTTCTGAAATTTTTACATGACTCAAAGGACAGCTGATATGGCTTTATTCCTACTTTGCCAGTGGCACTTATATCTCCAACAATTGGCATCTGCCTTGGCCTCCTGTTCTCCATCTTTTCTTAGCATTTTGCCACTCCCTATTCACAGCAATAAATAATAGAGAAAAAAAATCCATTTACAGGGGCTCCTGGGTGGCTCCATCTGTTAACTGTCCAACTCTTGGTTTCAGCTCAGGTTATGATCTTAGGGTTGTGAGATCAAGTCTCACGTCGGGCTCGTGCTCAGCAAGGAGTCTGCTTCAAATTCTCTCTCCCTCTTCCCTCCCACTGCTCACTCGCTCTCTCTCTCTAAAATATAAATAAATAAAATCTTTTTAAAAATCCGTTTACAATAGTTTATTTCTGCCTTGTCAATGCAATAAGAAGCAACCTCAGGAGCAAGTAGAGGCAGCAGAATGGAATTCTGGTCAGGAAGATGCCCCTAAAAGTTCAGTCACCCACACAAATCTGTGGCAAGCTCACTCATATAACCCTCCACCCAGAGAACTCTCCAAAGTTCTGTATCTAGTCTCTGTAGGCAACATCTGTCTTAAATTGTTAAGGACAAATATATATGAGGAGGACAGAGTTAATGGGGAAGTTGGTAGATAGTCCAAGGCATTTTCTTGGTCAAGGAATAGTTTGTGAGGATCTACAACAGGGAGCACCGCCCCCACCCCCGGCACCTCTAGATATTTAGCAATATCTGAAGACATTTTTTTTTTTTTTGCAAGGAGGGGTGTTCCCGTGACCTCTAGGGGCAGAGGCCAGGGACACTACTAAACATGCTACAATGCACAGGACAGCCCCCATAAAAACAAAAACAAAAACAAAAACCAAACAATGATCTGGCCCAAAATGTCAATACTATCAAGGCTGAGAAACT
The DNA here is from genome assembly GCF_011800145.1 of Mirounga leonina. Lineage (NCBI taxonomy): Eukaryota > Metazoa > Chordata > Mammalia > Carnivora > Phocidae > Mirounga > Mirounga leonina. The sequence continues at coordinate 11,870 of NW_023269999.1, forward strand.
CCGGTCACTCCAGAACTTAGCTGTGAATCCATTCACCCCAAAAAGGAAAAAAACGAAGACAAAAAAACAAAAAGCTATAATATGGTTTCAAAAAAGGAGATCCAAAAGGAAGCAAACATAGATACAACCTTTGTCCTAGAATAAAACTGGTGACATTGAAATTGGGGGGGGAGGGGGAGGAAGAAACCCTTGAAACACAATAAAAGAACTTGCTTTAATATCAGATGCATTTCAAAGAAGTCACTAAAACTAATTCAAAAGATAGCTTAACAGTTCCCTGAACTTGCCTAGCATGCCACTTTGACTATGACCTCATGGGCTCATGGACATGACTCTGGAAACACAGAACTAGGTTTATTTAATCCCTAACTTCCTTTGAGCCCTGGCAACAGATGAGTTCTATGGGCCAAATCCTGCCCATAGAAAGGCAATGGGTGTTACACACAGTTATCCAAGAGTACAGATTGGCTTTGTGGTTTCTTATGTGGCATTTGGCTAGCTTAACTAGATTAGAGTTGGAAACACAGCTAGATTTCGAGGCAGATGGTTGATAGGCAATGCGCTATAAGGTCTCATTTCGAATGTGTAGTTATACACTTATAGGTAACCTCTTAGGGAACGTGGATTAATATATCATTATCTGCAATCCTATAGCTTCCAATGCAGTTCTGCATGGAGTTGGTACTCAATACCATTGGTTTACTATCTGATAAATCATCCCAGTCCAAGGTGACAGAGATCCTCCTATCTCTGGAACATGGAAACAAACACTGAAAAGTAACTTATCTAAGGAGCACTTACTGTATGCCAAGTACTACACCAGGTGCCAGAAATAGAGTGATAAACAAGATGAATGAGTTGCCCACCATTTTTGAGCTTATTTTCTCCTCTGTGAGTTTATTGTGGCCATTTCTTTCTAGATGAGGCTGATTTCTATTATATTTCTCTATTACATTTCTATTACAGGAATAAAGTTTAAATCCTCATCTCCTTTCTCCTTCCACGAAGCTCTCCATGACTACCACACCCACTAGGTTGGAACGAGAATTTATGAAAGTGTGTGGTGGTAAGGCGGGGGAGGGGAAATTATGGAAGTGGGATTCAAAGGACTGGTGTTCTTTTTCAGGAAAAGAAATTCTGTTCAACAGTCTCTTTTTATGGAGGGAGCAAGAGTAGAGGGGGAGGCACCGAACAAAAGTAGAAATACTAACCTGGACCAGAGCTACTTGTGTTGGAACAAAGATTCCAGAAGCTCTGAGACAAATGAAACAAGTTTATGACCCCCTCTGCCAGCCTGTAAGTCTGTTTCCCCTTGGAGATTAATTACTATCAACATTTTACCAGCCAATATGTCAAAAAGTATCAACAGCATGCTCTGCTTTTTCTTGTGCAATAAACCCTCCATGATTACAGACGTATGTACACCATGCCCTGTATCTTTCAGTACAGTTGGAAATATTAACTGAAAGCATGTTCTTGATGACTTTTTCATTTCAGTGTAGATGTATTATTTTCAATAAATGGAATTTATTAGCAGTATATCTAAATGTAATTCGATATTTCTATAAAACACCTTCCGTACGCATTCACAAAGCAGATGATTTTATCAGATTGGTTACATCTCCGGTGCCTAGGCAAAGTGACTCTGTGGAAGATGATTTGGCCAGCAGATGTGACTAGAAATTCGTAAAAGTTCTACTTTTGTTAAAGCCGCCTCACCGACGCAGCCCATTTCTGTTCTGGTCCCTTCAGCAGGACTTCGGAGGCCAGTTCCACATTCCTGTGTTCTCAGTTATAATTTTGTCTTTCCACCACAGCCGTTTTATTTCCTGACAGGCACTTCAGCTCTTGAGAGCCAGTGATGTTGGGAAAATATTCCAAACGCACAGGTTATGTGGTTGGTGGAAAATAAGCGTTCATGGAAAAGGGACTGAAAGCAAGTTCTCTTCTGATTGCTATTTTGGAGCTTCTGGTTTTCCTGTGGAACTCCTCGTCAGTGGTGATTGCAAAATCAAAAAAGGCAAAGAGAATATTAGGCAAATGACCAGGAGTCTACTTAGAAGATAGATGCATACAGATCGTGCTTTGTATGTTTCTTTGTGACGTCAGGAGGAACGGGGTCCTGTTTAGGAGTGGTCGTGTTGCACAGTCTAAGAGCAATGCGATAGACCTTCTGTCTTTCTCCTTTGTCTCACATCAGGCTCCCTGCATCTCAAACCAGACTCCTTGGAAAGGTTTCACAGCTGTGCCCTTTGGACACAGGGCATGTTCTGACATGTGGAAGTTTATCTTGTATGGTCCATGGTAGCCAGCGCCACCTAGCTTCCACATTTCCTCAACTCAACGATTTTCCAGATGGTTAAAAAGAGTTTTCCTGACGGGTTGGTGTCAGTTTCACAGATTTTGAATGATGGAAGTTGGGACAGGAGCTGGAGCAGCCAAAAGGCTCTGTATAGTTGTCAGGTGGAAAAACATGATCTGTAAGTCTGTGGAACTTTACATAGGATTTACACGGTTTCTCAATTGCCTTGACTGGTCAGAGTCTGCCTTTCATTTGACAAATCTTTGTGTGCCAAGTAGTTAGGGAATATGCACAAAGACCCGACTTCTGAATTTCAACTCCTAAGTCCTGAATTAAGGAGGATTTCTAAGAAGAGAATGTTTGCTGGGCTCACCCCCAGGGTCTACTTCCTTACCTCCAGAGAACAAAACTGGATTACTAGTAATGAGAAAAGTTAGGAAGTCCAGGAAACATGGCACGAGGTAATTTGCTATATCCCAGAGGATAGTCAATCTTTCCGGTGTCAACTTTGCATTGAGGTTATGATTATCACCTTTTTAAATATCTTTTTTTTAAGTTTGTCCATTCATTCATTCATTCATTCATTCATTCATTCGTTTTTAGTAATCTCTACATCCAACGTGGAGCTCGAAATCATGACCCTGAGATCAAGAGTCGCATGATCTTCTGACTGAGCCAGCCAAGCTCCCCCCCGATTCTTACCTTTTGAAAAGATGACAAAGATCTCATCCAGGGCACTATATTCTTCTGCTTTCATAATAGCTAACTATTACAACGTGAGAAACAAGGGCCAGGCTGGAACTACATTGTTGAGATCAATGCGTGGGAGCATGATTTGATATGCATGAGAGTCCATGGGTGTTTTAAACATGGAAATGAATCAACACAGAGAGAAAAAGAGCAAGCAGACACATAGCCCACTTGGATTTCCTGGAAGGCATTTCTTTTTGTTTTGTTTTGGAAGTCAAGATCACACGATCACCAACCATTAGTTCAATGAGGGAATTTTCCAGATGGTACTGAAGATGATGATGATGAAGATGATAAAGATAATGATGATAAAGAAGGAATTGCAAAGTATTCAATACTCACAGAAAGACTTTAATGAACAGATTCCCTGCTTCCTTCTGTAGACTTAGACTTTTTTAAGGAAACATCAAAAATTACTACAGTGCCCAGTGGTAGCAGAGAAAAAAGGCAGAAGGCGCTCCTACAAACTTAAAAGCTCCCTCCCTTCTAATGAGAAGGCAGCTTACACCTGTCTAAATTTTTGTACATTACCTTGGCAGGAAAAATTCTATCATTCTATGGACTGGGTGAGTATTCCACACAATAGGCTTTGATTAAGAATCAAAATCTTGGGGCGCCTGGGTGGCTCAGTTGGTTGGGCAACTGCCTTTGGCTCGGGTCATGATCCTGGAGTCCCGGGATCGAGTCCCGCATCGGGCTCCCTGCTCGGCGGGGAGTCTGCTTCTCCCTCTGACCTTCCCCCCTCTCATGTACTCTCTCTCATTCTCGCTCTCTCAAATGAATAAATAAATCTTTAAAAAAAAAAAAGAATCAAAATCTTATTGCAAAGAAAATTAACTGGGGTCTAGCAACAATCTCAAGTTTCAATACTGTCATTCTTTACTAACTTCTTCACTAACAAAAGAAGCAAAGATAAAATTCCAAAATAAAGCCCATGGCATTTCCATTCCTGTTTCTTTGAATTGAGTTTATAGTCTTTGGAATCCCCAAAGTAACCCACACAAAGATCTCAGATATTGGTGCACTTTTCGATACTCTTCATATGGGGCAGGGCAATGGGCTTCATACCAGCATTTGCTGATAGTAAAATATAATGAAAAACATTTATTTCTAATAACGTAGACCACATTCTGACATTAATGTAACTATACTCAATCTCTTAATATTTCAATTTAGCATAGCTAATCACAAGACCAATTATACTATGATGGGAACCTTTTGAGTCCTGCCTGAGAAAATCTGCTAAGATTCTGCTCAGGAGAGAAACCCAAGCAAAGTCACATTTAAAACTAAACATTTTAGGATGTTAAACTTTTTTTTAAATTTTTAATTGTTATGTTAATCACCATACATTACATCATTAGTTTTTGATGTAGTGTTCCATGATTCATTGTTTGTGTATAATACCCAGTGCTCCATGCAGAACATGCCCTCTTTAATACCCATCATCAGGCTAACCCATCCTCCCACCCCCTTCCCCTCTAGAACCCTCAGTTTGTTTTCCAGAGTCCATCGTCTCTCATGGTTCGTCTCCCCCTCCGATTTCCCAGGATGTTAAACGTTTTTAGTTTACAAATAATGAAACAAAGAGGGTTTTTTTAAAGAACATCTATCCTTCCATATAAATCCTTAGCCAAGGGCAATTTTGGTTTACCATCTCTAGTGGGTTGAATGGTGACCCCTCACCCAAGAGATATGTCCACCCAGTGAAGGTGACCTTATTTGGAAAAAGGGTTTTTGTGAATGTAATGCAGCTAACGACCTGGAGATGCCATCATCCTGAATTAGGGAAGGTCCAAAATCCTATGACAGTGTCTTTACAAGAAGAGAGAAGGCACAGACATGGAGAAGAAGGCCATGAGAAGACAGAAACAGAGATACAAGTTATGCTGTCACAAGCCAAGGATCGCCTGGAGTCACCAGTAGCTGGAGGAGATGAGGAAGGATTCTCTCAGAGAACGTGGCCATGCCAACACCTTGATTTCAGATTTCTGGCCTCCAGAACTGGGAAAGAATCAATTTCTTTTGTTTTCAGCTACTGGATTTATTACAGCAGCCTAGGAAAATTAACACACTAACACCACAATAAAAGAATCAGTGAAGAGGAACGCATGTTTCAATAGCAAATCCTTCTCTATTGCTCACTTCCTTCTACCCATCCTCTACCCTCACCAGCATGGAACCTGCAATGAGAAAGCTTAGAGGTTTTGGAGTATTTAAGGACTAGAAGTATGAAAATCAAAGAAACTCTAGAAAATTCTATTTGCTCACTGTTTCCTAAGCACATCTTGTTCTGTGACACCTTAGCAAATGCTGTTCTCTCAGCTCAGCATGCCCTTCCTACCCTCCAGATGCAAGACAAGAATTGTCACCTCCTCTGTAAAGCTACCTTCTCCATACCTTACCCCAACGCCCCTATATACACACAAGATCACTCCATCTTTATTATGGCTTCTACAGCATTTCTGACTTGCCTCTGTTACAACAGAGATTACAATGCTTTGCGGTTTGGGGTTTACAGAGCTATCTCTCCCACTAGACCGTGACATGTATAAGCACAATGATATGACCTATTTATTTCCAGTTTCACTACATGTGGTCTCCAATCCTTCAGTGGCCTCGCCTGGACTTCCTTACAGCATGGTGGTTGGGTTCCCAAGTTCCTAAGATGCAGAAGCTGTCAGTTCTCTGAAACCCTAGACTCTGAAGTCCCAGAACATTCTTTTGGTCAAAGCAAGTTGTTAAGCATCCTCAACTCAAGAAGTAGAGAAATGGAGCCCCCGCTCTTGATCTAAAGAATACAAGCATACAGAGAGGTGAGAAGAACTGCTGGTGGCCATAACTAGAGAATACTTACTCCCCCCTGAGTTCTAATCCTGCTCTCTTTCTAGTATTATGCCCTTGGCCACAGATACATAACCTCTACGACTCAATATCCAGTTCTATAAAATGAGAATAACACTAGCCACCTGAGAAGACTGTTAAAAAGAGTAAATGAAATGTTGCCATTCACTTAGTATGGTTCTTTGCACATAGTAACCTCTGACTAATGATATCTACTTTCCTCTTCTGATAAAAGGGGGACACATGAGAAAACAGGAAGTCACTAGGTGGCTAAAAGGAGGAAATGCAGAGGGAGACCTCCCTGGGGAAAAAAAGAAAGACAAAAGGATGATAAAGACAACCTTCATCAACTTCAGCCAATTTTGCCAAGGGTGAATCTTATTATTTAATATTAGGCAACCATAGTTGAAATAACCAAAACTCTGAAAAAAAAAATCTTTTGGGTGTCGAGCAGCTAAGTATACTCATATCTAGGAAACCTCAGAGTTCAGCCTCAGGCTATACACTATAGCTTTGTAGGATTTATGAAAACACATAGCTTTATAAAATAATTTTTATTTCTTATTATTAAAGCAATATATACATTGAGAACATCTTAGGTAATATAGATAAGTAGGAAGAAAATAATCATCTATAATGATATCACAAAAGGTAACTAGAAATAGCTCAACATAGTTCCTTGAAGTTATTTCATCATCAAAATGTGCATGCAGGACCTTCTGCCTTCGGCTCAGGTCATGATCTCAGGGTCCTGGGATGGAGTCCTGCATTGGGCTCCGTGCTCAGTGGAGAGTCTGCTTGTCCCTCTCCCTCTGCCCCTCTCCCCGCTCCTGCTTTTTCTTTCTCTCTCTTTCTCTCTCTCTCTCAAATAAATAAATAAAATCTTTTATTTATTTTTTAGTTTTATTTTATTTTATTACATTAGTTAGTTACCGTACAGTACATCATTCATTTTTTTAAAATGTGTATGCAGGACTGGCTTCATGGGTGTATGATCTGGGCAGTAACACAGGGCCCCACAATAAGAGAAATTGTGTTTTCAGTTTAATTCTCTGCTGTCACCATCTTGAAATTCTTAATGATTTTTATACAAGAGGTTTGGAAATTTCTTTTTGCTGGGAGTCCTACAGTTATGTAGCCAGTCCTGCCTACATGTGCGTATATTTGTAGGTACGTGTCTGTGTATAAATATACAGACCTAGCCATATATATATACATGCACAGACATACATACACACACACATATTAACACTTCAAGCATATTTAGAATTATATTTGTATCAAATTTTAAGATTTTATTTATTTCTATTTAGAGAGAGAGAGAGGGAGAGCATGAGCAGGGCAGAGGGAGAGGAGAGAGAGAGAACCCCAAGCAGTCTCCACACTCAGCACAGAGCCCAACACAGGGCTCGATCCCATGATCCTAAGATCACAACCTGAGCAGAAATCAAGAGTCAGAAGCTCAACTGACTGAACCACCCAGGCAGCCCACATTGTATCAGATTTTAATGTAACGTATTATTCTAAGTATTTTCCCACATTATTAAATCTATTTTATAAACTTTTTTTAATGGCTATATACATTTCACCCATGGATCTGTCATATTTCAATTAACTGTTCCTTCCTATTAAACTTTCAGGTTATTTACATTTCTACTTATGCAAATTATTTTGCAGCACATATCTTTGGGTACAAATTTATTTTTTTACCTTTTTTTTATTCTTGTAAGATGGATCCCTGGAAATGGAGTTACTGGATCAAAGAGTGTAAATATTATTAGATTTTAAAATATATTTTTGGAAAGGAAAGAAAAATAAAATAATAGGAAAACAGAGAGGGAGGCAAACCATAAGAGACTCATAACTCTAGGAAACGAAGAGCATTGCTGGAGGGGAGGTGGGTGGGGGGATGGGGTAACTGGGTGACGGGCATTAAGGAGGGCACTTGAAATAATGAGCACTGGGTGTTATATGCAATGGACAAATCACTGAATTCTACCTCTGAAACTAATATTACAGTATATGTTAATTAAATGGAGTTTAAATAAAAAATTTTAAATAACATAAAATAAAATCTATTTTCAAATTGATTTTATTCTTAGCAAAACTATTCAGATGAATAGTCCAAACAGCATTCAATAAGAGTGCCTTAGGTATGTTTTATAAAAGACCAGGAATGAAGATAGTCCATTTATAGAAGGAAGATGCACAGTGATTAAGAACACGGGGTTTGAAATCATTTTTAATATTATCCCTGCTAGCAATGTCCACAATAGCCAAACTGTGGAAAGAGCCAAGATGTCCACCGACAGATGAATGGATAAAGAAGATGTGGTATATATATATACAATGGAATATTATGCAGCCATCAAAAGGAATGAGATCTTGCCATTTGCAACGACGTGGATGGAACTGGAGGGTGTTATGCTGAGCAAAATAAGTCAATCAGAGAAAGACATGTATCATATGACCTCACTGATATGAGGAATTCTTAATCGCAGGAAACAAATGAGGGTTGCTGGAGTGGGGGGTGGGGTGAGAGGGAGGGGGTGACTGGGTGATAGACACTAGGGAGGGTATGTGCTCTAGTAAGCGCTGTGAATTGTGCAAGACTGTTGAATCTCAGATCTGTACCTCTGAAACAAATAATGCAATATATGTTAAGAAAAAAAGAAGAAGAAGGTAGCGGGAGGGGAAGAATGAAGCGGGGGAAATCGGAGGGGTAGACGAACCATGAGAGACGATGGACTCTGAAAAACAAACTGAGGGTTCTAGAGGGGAGGGGGGTGGGAGGATGGGTTAGCCTGGTGGTGGGTATTGAGGAGGGCACATTCTGCATGGAGCACTGGGTGTTGTGCACAAACAATGAATCATGGAACACTTCATCTAAAACTAATGATGTCATGTATGGGGATTAACATAAGAATAAAAAAAAAAGACAAAAAAATATATATTATCCCTGCTATTTATTAGCTATAGCTCTGTGATTGTGCACAACTTCTGTGTGCCTCAATTTCCTTGTCTAAGAAATTGAGGATAGGAATAGCCACCCTATAGAGGTGCTGTGAAGATAAACTTACATCATTCAACAAGAGTGGGTCCAACACCTACTCTGTGCCAGGAATTCTGTTAGGCCTGTGGGATGCAGCGGGGACCCGGGCAGACCAGACTCTGTCTGCCTGGAGGTTCCCGCTGGGCAGGGAAGTAAGCCACTAAGCAGGAAATGTTATACAAGCATAATGGGTATTATGAAAAAAGAAGAAACAAAGCTTTTTAAGGGTAAATAATAGTGTCCAGGGAAGGCCTCTCTGAGGTCTGGTGTGGCTCTAAGACCTGAAAAATGAGGGAGTAGGGGATCCAAGTGAAAGCTGAGTGAGTGAGAAGCCATGCAGAAGACAGAGGAAAATACATGGGCAAAGACCCAGAAATGTGTGTCAAGTTCAAAGACACCAAAAGAAGTCCCTATGGCTGGGGTCACGAGAAGTCCCAGGTTCCCCAGACAGCCCCTGTTTCATGTCAGCTGTTTGGAC
>NW_023270000.1:0-14685 GCF_011800145.1 Mirounga leonina
AGGGGACTCTGGCTAGAAAGACACGGGCTCCCTGTGTCCCTTGGCCCCTCTGCTGAGCACCTCCACCCAGTCCCTCTGCCCCAGGGAATTTGAGTCCACTACCCCAGTCCCCCTGCAAGAGGTCCTGCAGGCCTCTGGCTCAGGCACGGGGGAGGGGCCAGGCCCCTTCACCACAGCTCCCCTCCCCCTGTCCCTCCCTGGTCTAAGGTCATTGGAAGAAAAGCAAGACAGGACAGTGGGAGGAGGACTAAGAGGAGAGACGGCAGTTCTCACCTGTGGCTTCCTAACTCAAACCCCACCCCCACAGTCTGGCTTGGGGACATAGGTCTTCTGCCCCCGAACCCACTCTCCCCCCTCCCCCTCCTCCTTGCAGCCTTCAGGCCCCCACCGCCTGCAGAGGGTGACCCCTCATCTGTTGCCTCTGGCCTGCACCACCCCATGGCAGCCCAGACTCCCCAGGCTTAGAGAGAGGGAGGCATCTACTGTGGAAAACATCCAAGGAACCAGATCCGTCCGTTCATCGGGGAAATGTGCCTGAGTGTCTTCACCAGAAGGTCCTCCTAAAGTCGACCCTAACATTCCCTCTCCGTGCCCTGCACCTTACTGGCTCCAAGGCGGGCCTTCTTCCCGCCTCTGCCAGCCCTGCTTCTTCCGCTGAAGCTGGACCATCAGGCAGGGAAAGAGCCAGGCTCCAAAACCACAGTCTCCGCTCATCCCCAGTGCTCACCTTCTCTGCGCACCTTGTCCGCCCCCTGCCCCCAGCCACCACAGAAACCCACAGGGCACTGGAGCCTTCATCCCAGAATGAGTCAAGTCCCCTCAGAGGGGTTGAACTGGGGCACAGGAATTTCCCTTCATGTCAAGCAAGGGCTCTACTGGACACCAACCTCTGTCCAGCCTTCTTGGCCCGTGGGGCCAAGGTTGGCTTCCCCGCCCAGAGGGGCCAGAGCTCCTGTGGGCAAACGCAGCTGGCCCTGGAAGCACCTGGCCTCTGTTAACACCAAACTCACTCCCTAAGTTTGATGTTAATGGGGCGACCCTAAGTACGGGCTTGGGGGCGAGAGGCGCTCAGGCTCGCTGAGCTGTACTTGGCACCTGCCTCACCTCGTGCCCCACAGTACCCTCCACATCTTCTTTGCAGGGAAGCAATGGAAATAGGAGCTTCTCCCTAGGTCTGAGGCCTCAGGGGACTCTCAAATGGGGCGCCAAGAGGCCAGCTGCAGATCCCCTAGCTCGTTCTTTTTCCCCTTGTGCTCAAGAGAGCAAGAAGCTATTTTCCAACAGGGAGGCAGTGCTTGGAGGCGGGAAGAGGCCCCAGGGCCAGTGGGGATGGTGGGCAGGAGTGGAGGCAGCAGGTGGTCCGGCTGACCCCTGTGGGAGCGGGCATACCCCCCCCCCAGCCCCCTGCGCTGCATATATTCTCTCCCCCCAAAAAAGCAACTCTGGAGGGGGGAAGGGGGGGGGGAGTTCTCAGTTCACTGTTCGCTCCTTCCCACATCGTGTTCACAGCTCTCTGGGCTGTCTCTCGCGACCTGGTTTCCCTGCCAGGCCCTTCTGCTCTGCCTCCACCCTCACCACTTGGCTCTTCCCGGTCCCGGGCCCCTCTGGCCGAGGGGGAGCTCCTTCTCCTGGCTCGGCCCGTCTCCCCCCTGCAGGCTGAGGCTGCCACAGCATTCTCTACGCCGTCCGTGACAGACGTGAATTCAATGCACATACACGAGCACCAAACGCGTTTGTGGGGGTCTATGTGGTGGTCACCGGGACGGGAAGGAAATGTGTCTAAACGGCACAGTCCTGGTCCTTTCCTCAACGGAACTCACAAAGGAGAGGCCTGGCGCGGGAACCGCCTCCAAGTAAAGGTGGACCACAGGCCTCTCACCCAATAGCCCTCGGGCCAGGGTCTCACACTGGACCCTGGTCCACCTCACGCCACTTCTAGAATCTACTCACGAGCCCCCCTGCTAATGTTTGGACTATTTCTCATGCAGAATGTTCCCTTGAGCAGCTCCCAGGTTGGGCCTGCCCTGGGAAGTGCCCAATCTGACAGAGCAGCAGGACCCAGACTGAAGAGAACAGGGTAGGCAGAGCTGGGGTCATGAGAGCTGCAAGAGGGCCCCCAGGGAGAGGGCTCCCAGAGGAGGGAAGGCTGAGGGGACGCTGCTCCGAAGGACTGAGGCAGGACTGGGCGTCTGAGGTGTGTGGGCCAAAGGAAGTGGGAGGTCGGGATGGGGTGTCTGCCCCATCTGAGGGAGGAGGAGCGACAGCGGGTGCATTGCCCCTGCGAGGGGCCAGCTATGGGGCTGGAAAAGGCCCGACCTCCTGCCTCCCTCACCGCACTGTGGGGGTTTTGGAGGCAAGGAAAGAGAACCTCCAAGAGCCCCCCCAAGGAACACCTCCCCCCCCTTGTTATTTCTGGCTCCATTTTCTTGGTCAAGAAGGGTGTCAGTGGTAATGCAAATTAGGAGGTGTTGGCCGACACCCATCCTGTCCCCACTCCCAGCCTCTCCCCTCCCTCCCCCCATGCCCACACTCACACAGCCAACTGGAACAGCTGCGAGGCACGCCTGGTGCCCTTGCCCTTGGCTCAATTGGCATGGAGGGTGGGTGAAGCTGTGGGTTCTCAGGGGCATCTGCCTCTGCCACAAGGACAGGGCCAGCTGATGCCCAGGTCCTCCCCCCACCCTGGCCCCCTCCAGCCCTCGACCTGGCCAGGCCTCCCTGGGTCATTACCATCTGTATAGACAGCCAATGCCCCAAACCAAAGCCTTCTCTCCAGGCTGCCATGGGAGCAGCAGAGACTGGAGCATCCGCCCCAGCACCCGCAGGGCCCTACAGCTGTGGTTAGACCTCAGAGGCACTTGGGCAACCCGGGAGCACAGCCCTGAGAGCCCAGAATTTCTCTGGAATCAATACAGAGAAACTGGAGGAAGGGCAGGAATAGGAGCAGGGCGCTGGAGGATCTCTCACATTTCCCCCACAGGAGCGGGCCTCTGCCCCCAGACACCTTGTCCCACCCCTTCCCAATTAGAATCCCCCTTGTTCTCGAGGGCTCATCCTTGCGTCTGACCTCAATTCTTCCTGCGGAAACCGAAGTTGCTGTTCTTGTCCTTGCTGAGGGAGAAGTGGGACTGGGGGAGCTGTTCTGCTCCCCCCTACCCTATATAAAGATGTCACCCCCTCTGTTCTTCTTCATTAGTCCTAATCAGCGGGGTGAGTTGTTTCTCATTAACACGGCTGACTCACCCACACACCCCTCCTCTTTGTTAGCGATCAGCTTCTCCCCTGACACACACACACACACACACACACACACACACACAGGCCTGCATGCGCTCCCGCACGCAAGAGCTCACACACACCAGCTTCTGGAAGGAGCTGACAGCCTGCACAGGGACCCAGAAGAGGGGCAGTGGTCTCTATGGGGGTGGGCAGGGTCCCCGGAGAGGAGGCGGCTCGTGGGTGAAGGACAGACTGAAGGCAGAGGGGCCAGAGCTGGGAAGAACATTACTGGGCACTGGCCCTTCACTGAGCCACTTGAAGATAGACCCGTGGCAGCTTTGGTCCCTGGGCATCTCCCCGACCCCTACCAGGGGTCTGGCTCTGGGTTTGTGCTGGCAAGAGCGAGTGGGTCCCTTGGGTGTCTTCTCCTGCCTCAACAGTGGTCTTCCCTCCACTCTGCCCCTGTGAAAGTTGTCCCAGCCTCCTCATCTTTCCAGAAGCCTGGTGACCTGGATCCCTTTGCCCCCACACTTTCTCAGGCCCTAGTGCCCCCCACATTACTCCCACAGAGTAACAGGTAACCAGAGTAGCCACTGCCCTGTCTGATCACTATCCTACCTGAGAGGAGAGGGATGAGTGTTGGCAGGGCTCCCCAGCCCTCCTCCAGCTCCCCCACCTCTCATGTCCTCTCCTTTCGGGGGACATTAAATGAAAGCCGGTGGTTCTGGAGGACATGGGCTAGGGACACACTAGTTTTCCCCTCCCCCCCCCCCCGCTTCCCTTCCAGCCCCCAGCAACTTTCTGCCCTGCACCTGAGCCCTGTCCCAGGTCCCTAGAAATCAAGGAGACAAACTGCCAGAATATGCACCCTATGTCCCCATGCACCACTCACCCCGGTGATCGGGAAGATGTCCAGGCTGTAGGAGACCTGGGTTACCTCTTACCCTTCAGACATGCCAAGGACCGGAAGTGGTTACCCAGGTCATGCCCCTGTCTATAGTTCATTCCCAGGTCATCCTTTGCCCTTTTTCTCAATGACTGGGATTTCTCTTTGCCTCATGTCCTTGTACCACCCCTAATTCATTCAAATGCTAGCAAATGCTTTCAGAGATCCAGAAACCTGGGTGCTGCCTTCTTCTATGGGAGCTGACTGAGGTGGAAGAGCACCAGGGTGCACTGAGTGCCCATGTTCCAGAAAGTTCCAGAACCTTCTTTTCCATGGTCTATGAAGCCATGTCCCATAGGGATGGCTATTCTCACCTTTCTTGGCACTCAGGATTTGGCTGCAGGTGGAATCAAGGTAGGAAGAACTTTTAGAAGCCAGCTGTAGCTGGTAACTGCAACAGAGGAGCAGGGAAAGCTGGGACATCTCCCCACTGGGGTTTGAACCTTGGCACTGAATGGGGAGGAATGTTTGCCCTGGATCTGAGCAATTGCCCCAGCCTTTTAAGTGAATCCTTGGCCTACAGGGGTCCTGTGGAAACGAAAGGCACCCAGTGTTGGTGAATAGAGCTCAGGCCTTTTCTGCAGACAGAGGGTACAGCCCTGACTGGAGCAGAAGTCACAGGTTCACGACCTGGCTTTGACTTCTCAGGTTGTGGGGCTTTCAATGCAGTTGCTGAGCCTGGAGCCCAGCCCCTCCCCCCACTCTCAGAACCATAAGGACGTGGAACAGAGATTCCCCCTCTTTGAGGCCCAGCCTGGTTCCTGGCATGCTGAAATCACCGCAGGAAGACATAGGGGCTACCGAACCCCCAAGGCTTCGGAACCTCTACCTGCCGGACCTGCTAGGAGGGGAAGTTCAACAGTCCCTGACACTGGCTCAGGGCTGGGCTGGCTGCTTTGTCACAAAGAAAGCCTCTACCGGGGCACCTGGGGGGCTCAAGGGGTGAAGCGGCTGCCTTCGGCTCAGGTCATGGTCCCAGAGTCCTGGGATCGAGCCCCGCACTGGGCTCCTTGCTCAGCCAGGAGCCTGCTTCTCCCTCTCCCTCTGCTCCTCCCCCCGCTCGAGCTCTCTGCCTGAAATAAATAAATAAAATCTTTAAAAAAGATATCTTTTTTTTAAGATTTTATTTATTTATTTGAGAGAGAGGGAGGGAGAGTGAGAGAGAGAGAGATCATGAGCAGGGAGGAAGGGTAGAGAGAGAGGCAGACTCCCCGCTGAGCAGGGAGCCCGATGCGGGGCTTGATCCCAAGACCCTGAGATCATGACCTGAGCTGAAGGCAGACGCTCAACGACTGAGCCACCCAGGTGCCCAAGATATCTGTTTTAAATAAACTCCATGTCACAAGTCATCTGTGGCCACTTGCATACCCACGTCTCCAGAATCACCCTAAAACATGGGCGCCCTATGCATCCCCTGCTTGTCCAGTGCCCGCCTTGCCGTGGTTGTGGTTCCTTGAGAGAGTC
The DNA here is from genome assembly GCF_011800145.1 of Mirounga leonina. Lineage (NCBI taxonomy): Eukaryota > Metazoa > Chordata > Mammalia > Carnivora > Phocidae > Mirounga > Mirounga leonina. Next base: position 5,630 of record NW_023270000.1, read on the forward strand.
TGAGAGACCTCCTGCTACCCAGGCTTTTCTCCCCGCCCCAGCCAGGGAGGGCACAGACCAAGAGCAGATGGAACAGGTAAGTTTTATTTGGACTTTCAACTTGTTCAGAGAGCTCAGGGGCCCCCACCTCCCTCTCCAGGCCCCCTTTCCCATTTCCCCTCCCAGGAGGGAACACTCAAGATACAATGCCATGTGTCTCTGGAGTCCTTGGTCCCTTCCTGCCTGACACACCTCTTCACTCCCCTGCGCTGAGGAGGAGGGGAGGGGTGTGACGAGGCGGGGGCGCCTGGAAGTGTTAGATCAGAATGGTACATGCACTGACGGTAGCACCCACTGCCACCCGCCCAGGGCTGAGACCTGGGAGAGGCTCACAGTGGGGAGCGGGGGTGGGGGGGGAGTTGGATTCATCGTGGGGCAGCAGGCTCTTGCCGTGGGAAGCTCCCCACCTCAGCCCTGGGGACCCCCTGGCCTCCTGCTTACCCATCCTTCTGAGGGTACGACTCTGAGGTAGATTTCACAGAGGGAATGTGGGTCGCTGGGGTACAGGAAGGGGGTTAGCTCTTTTGAAGTTGATCTCCAACAGCACCCTGGGCCCATCTGCAGGTTCTGGCCTGGGAGGCAGGGCTGATGACACCCACCCAGCTAACCGAGGCCAAGTCACACACTGGCTCCAGGGCACCTGTGGTGTCAGGGACTCGAGTAGGGTAAGGGTGGAGGGGAGCATCTATCTTAACAAATCTGCGTCTTGGTGCAGGGGCTCCAGGGGGATGCGGGGGCCTGGGAGGCTAGCACAGATACTCCCCTGGCCTGGGGGTCATGGTGCAGGGTGACCCCCACACCCCCTGCCCTCCGGGCAGCCTCTTTAGGCTGAATCCTCCCAGTCCTGTGGGGTCCTCCCTCTCCACTCCCACCCTCCCTATTCCCCAGGGGGGCAGAGGAGGAGAACAAGACTGGCCTACAGGGAATGGCAAGAAACAAGATGCCTCCTTCCCCCAAGGGGGGGGGGGGGCGTGCCAAGAGCCCCGAGCTGGCCATGGGATGGAGGAACTGGTATCAGTGTGCAAGGCAGGCTCTGGGACCCCACAGGGAGGTGCTCCCTGGACAGAGCAGAGCCTGAGAAAAATGGACATCTGGGGAGAGGCTAGGGGAGCTCCCAGAGTCCTCTGATACCCTCCCCCTCCCCCAGGCCCAAGCACTAGACACCTTCTTGGATCCAACCCTGTCTTGAGAACAGAAAGGCAAAGGGAGAGGCTGAGTGGGGTATGCCCCTCCCCATCCCAGCCCAGATCCCCACCCACCCCCAGCAGAAGCCAGGGAGCTGGGGAGAACCTCGGCTGGCCTTCCAGGAAGAGCCAGGGCTGAGTGGTGCCTAGACCAGGGAAGACGGCACACACGTTGACTCGGTAGCTAGTGGAGGTATCTGGGGGTCGTAAGGGGCAGGGGCCCCCCACGAGATTCATGCAGCATTCAAAGTGAGTGAGTGTTTGGGGGTGATGAGAGAAGATGGACAAACAGCCAATGGGTGGGGGACGCACCCTAGATCTTGCTGTTCTCCAGGTGGGAGTCAATGTGTTTGATGAGGGCATCATCTGGGTACCCAACAGGGAAACCGAGCTGGCAGAGGGGGCAGCTGCGGATATCTGAGCCCACAGTCTCCATCAGCAGCTGTGGAGAGAGAGGGGAGTCACTTACAGTCCCCAACCCTCCCTCGTGGTCCCCACAGCCCAGCCTGCCCTTTCCTGAAACCCAGGGCCGGGAAGACTGTACCATGCAGAGAAGGCCTGGTTACCTTTTGTCCAGCACCATCCCTCCTCCTCCGCCCTCCCTGCCCACTTTCCACCAGCTCAGCATCCACTCCCCCAACCCAGGGCCTACGACCCCAGGAGGTGTGTATGTATGCTCAGCCTGCCAGAGCATCTGCAGTAATGAGGGGAAGCCAAGACCCAGACATGCCCCCAAAGTGACTAAGACACGGCTCGCAGATAACTCAAAGCGATGGATAATCCCAAACAATGTACAACCCAAAAATAATTTTCTATCTGGCTTTGGAATATATTTTGGTCCTTCCAGGCGGCAAGGGTTGGCTCTGACATTCAGGAAACTCATTATTTCAGTGAAATGATAGAACCCGAGCGAGGCTGTCTTCTAGGACAGCAGGTAAAGGGCAGGGGCTCTGAGGCCAGATGGAGGGCACTTGGGTGAGCAGGCCCGACCCCGTGTGGGCCCCAGACCTGTGGCGGTCATCATGGCCTCCATCACTAGAGTCACAGCAGAGGGCTTTAGGCTCCCTGCCTCCCTCTCAGGAACCCTCTAGCGGAATTAGAGCATAGAATCACTGCCCTCGTCTGGCAGGTAAGAAAACTGAGGATCAGAGAGGGTGAGTAACTCGTCCACCGCCTCACAGCGGCTAAGCGGTGAGGCCCGGAATCAAACGCAGGCCCGCCACTCGGGCACCGACCGGCCGGAGCCCAACCCCGCGGGCGCCCCCACTCACGTTGATGGACGGCCAGGACTGCGCGTGCTCGGCGTGGGCGTAGGCGGCGGCGGCGGCGGCGGGCGACTCGGGGATGGGGAAGCCCGCGCAGAACGAGGCGCAGCGGATGGTGCCCGCCTCGGGGCTGGGCGGGCTGGTGGGCACGGCCCACTCCTCCTCCTCCGACGGCTGCTTCTCGAAGCGCAGCCGGATGCCCTCGAAGGCGCGCCGCGGGCTGAGCGGCCGGCCGGGCCCGTAGAGCTCGCTCGCCCCGTAGGCCCGCGGCTTGGGCAGCGTGGCCGCCTCGGCCTGCAGCCAGGCCGGGGAGGCGCCCGCGTAGCCCGCGCCCTCCGCCATCTCCGAGTAGCTGCGGCGGCCCTGGAAGCAGGCCTTCACGTGGTGGCTGGGCGGCTTGGCGTAGGCGCGCTCGGCCGCCGCCCTCTCGCCCGGCGGCGGGGGCGGCGGGGGCCGGGGCTGCGGGGCCGGGCAGGCGGGGGGCCCCGGGGAGCGGCGCTGCGGGCTGGGGGGCTGGCACGGCGGCGGCACCGGCGAGCGGCGCTGCGGGACGGGCGACGGGCAGGAGGGCGAGGCCGGCGAGCGGCGCTGCTGGGGCGAGGGGCACGGGGGCCCGGGGGAGCGGCGCTGGGGGGCGGGGGACTGGCACGGGGGGCAGGGGGGCGCCGCCCGGGCAGGCGGGGATGGCGAGGGGCACTGGGGGGCCGGGGAGTGGCGCTGCGACAGCGGCGAGTGCCTCTGGCCTGGAAGAGAAGCAGGAAGGACCGCGGTGGGGGGGGGGGGAGAAGGCGTCAGAACTGGGGGAGCCATGGGCTTGCCGGCGCCCAGCGCCCCCCGCTCTCCTCGGAACGCGGGTGAGGAAAGAGCCGGCGGCGAAGGGAAGGCAAGCGTGGCCCCAGGACGCGGGACGGTAGCCACAGCTGCCCCGCTCCCTTCGGACCCAGCTCCCCGGCCTCCCCTTCCCCGCCCCCCATCTCACCGCCGCTCCGGGCCTGCTCCTGCAGCAGAGTCCTCAAGATCCTCCCCTGCAGGGAACTCAACTCCCGCAGCCGGCCCAGCTCCTCTGTCAGCTCCGTGTAAGCCAGCGCCAAGTTCACCCTAAAGGACACCCCAGCCCCCGCCCCCCCCCCAGGCAAGGCTTGACTCCAGCCGGCCCTGACCCTGCGGTCGGTGGGCACGGAGTGAGGGAGAGAAGGCAAGTGGGTGTACCGTCCCAGCTGTGGACAGAGAGCTGGCTGTGCCCCAGTCTCGGGCTCTCCCTTCCCTCCAAGGCCCTCCTACCGCAAGGGCAGAAGGTCTGCCTCAAACACCACCTCTTCCAGGGAGCCTCCCTCTCTTCCCCGTGAACCTTACCCGGGGCTAGGGCTGGGGCTGGGGCTGGGGAGCTCAGTGACGCCAAGGGGTCCCTGAATCCATGTGCTCACCAGGGACTGCCTATGGCCCGAACACATCTGCCACACGTGTGTGTGAATGTTTTCTAATCTGTGCAGAAGCTGTGCTGACGGATAAAACAGATTCATCCAAAACCAGCACTGAACTTACAGTCGCTTTAGTTACTGTGAATTTTCTCAAAGAGCAAATACTAAAAGTGTTTAACTGCAACCCGTGTGCTGGGGGCAGGGGGTCCATGAGGAGTCCTCAGCTTTGAAGGACTGGAGACCCGTGCTCTACAGCCTAAGAGCCCCATCCCGTAGGTGAGGACACGGCCTTCTGGCTTGCCAGAGGAGCCAAGTGACAAACTGGAACCCAGGTCCGCCCAGTGCCAAGTCCACTGCCCTTGCTTCTACCTCAGAGCTGCCCCTGAGCTTTCAGTCTCGCACCTCCCAGAGTCTCCAGGGAGCCCTTCACATGGAGAGCTTTGTGGGCAGCTGCTGTCCCGCACACCTCCAGAGGGTGCCACCCACGATAAGCACTTAGCAGAAGGGGCATTGTTCTGGAACTGCCCTGGGAGTTCTTCGAAAGGGAGCATTATGTTGCTGTATCTATATTCCCAGCACCCTGTCCAGGCCTGGCACCCAGTAGATGTTCAGGAAGTGAAGAATGAATGGAGCCTCCCCATCCATTTGCCTTTCTTTTTCCCTTTCTTCCTCCCACTTCCTCCTGGGCACCCACCTGCACGGAGCTGGAACAGGCTCTGAACTTAGCAAAGACTTCACCCACTTCCTTTTCTCTTCCTTTCTCTTAGGGTCACTTTGTTCAGAACTACAGAAGGTTCTCTCTCTCTCTCTCTCTCTCTCTCTCTCTCTCTCTCTCTCTCTCGGCACTGCCCCTCCTCTCTCCCAGCCTGGGCTGCACCCCTCCAGGGAGCCCTTCCTGACCTCACATGCTGCTCTGTGGTCGCCTTGGGTCCCTGCTTTCATCTCTGTCCCAGGCTTGGACATAGCCTGGGAGGCAGGGGTTTGGTTTCATCGGATCTCCCCGCCCCCTTCCCAAGTCCAGAAGGGACTCCTGAGCTTTGTGGAAGTTGGAGCTGGAGGGAGGTGGCAGGGAGAGGCTCAGCCATTCCAGATGGATCTCCTCCCAGGGGAGGCCCTCTTGCTCTAGGAGCTGTAGGGTGCTAGGCATGAATAGGGTTGAGGGGGGTGTCTCCAGACCCTGAGGGCCCTGTCTCCATCCCAAGGTAATGGTCATGGGAGAGAGGATGCATGTGGAAGGGAGGGAGTGAAGGTAGGAGTGAGCCCAGTTGAGTGTGAGGGACGGTGTGAGTGAGTGAGTGAGTGAGTATGTGTCTCTGACCGTAGAGGAGAGAAGGGGAAGTCTTGAGGTTAGGGCTTCAGAGGGCAGGAAAAGCAGAGGTGCAGAGGGTAGATAATGACTGAGCTCCTTCACTCTACACTCTCTGCTCACTGCCTGGTTCTCTCTTGCTAATCCTGGGGCGAGCTGGGTGATGGGGGGGGCAAAAGCCCCTCCCACAACAAAACTATTTTTAACCCATTTGGGCCAAAGCCAAATTATTGCAAAGAGGCTGGGATTCTGGGGGACAAGTCCACTTGCTAGGAAGAGAGAGTGCTCACTCCCCATATCTGAGGGTGCACAGGGATGGATGGGAGCAGAGAGGAGGGAGTCCTTCGGGGAACCCTGGCCGAGGTGCTGGAACCTCAGTTCTATCACGTCTCAGCTCTTATGTGATGTGTCCTGTGCTCCCCCATCTTCATCCCACGGGTCTGTGGGAAGAAATGGCATTGCCCCCATCACACCGGAGGGTGCAGCCTGTGTGTCCCACATCAAATTGGGGACTCCCCAGTGACAGGCTCCCCTCTGAGTGCAGGAGCTGTGTCTCCCCCATCAGACTGGGGGCTTCGGAGGCTCATGCCGACCCTCAGTGGCAGGAGCAGGAGGGGGCGGCTCTGAGCAGGGCACCGACAGAGCGTCCCCCTCTGACAGAGCAGCGGGGCGGCTGCTAGTCCTCTCCCCATCTGCCTTCACTGCTGTATCTCAGGTGACAGATACAGGTCGGCGCCTTCACACCCCGCCTTGGAGATCTCACCTGCCACACTCAGTTCCCAAGCCCCTATCTCTCCCCTAGTTGCCTTCCTTCTCTTGTCAGGAGCTACCCCAGTTTCCACCGCCCTGTTCCTGGCACCCTCCTCACGAAAAAACAGGTCAGCAGGAAGCCCCTAGCCCAGAATGCCCAGCCCCTCTCCCAGCTCTGATCAGGTGCAGGAAGGAGGGCATTGGCGGAGGAGCCCCAGGCAGCCTCACAAAGACCTCTAAGTCCCCAGGCAAGGTGGTGGGGCCGGATCTCTAGACGTCCCATGGCCCTTCCGGACCGCCCCTTTCATCAAGCATCTCTTCCTACCTCAAGACACACAGGCCCGGGCTGCTAAAGATGCTAACGACCTGAATGACTCACATTAGAAAACACTGCCAATTCAGTGGAAAAAAAATCTCAACTTCACAACACAACCAAGGCTTGCACACGTGCACCTGAATGCACATTCCATTTCCTGGCTTCCCGGCCCACACCTGAATGCTAGTCCCCACCATCGCGACTGTTTGGGAAGCATGGGTCAGGTGAACAGCAGCAGATGGCTGCTCTGGGTACTTCTTGATTGCTGAGAGGGGGGGGGGGGGGGGGGGGTTCTGTCTGCATCTCTCAGAACCTGGGAGGGACCTAGGGAGAAAAGAATGATAGGTAACCTTGAGGAGGGCTTACCACGGGGCTGGGCATCATGCTAAAGAACGTTCCTGAATCTTCAAAACAACCCCACAATGTGGCCACTCCTGTCTCCATGTTACAGATGACAGGACTGAGGCTTACAGAGTCATCAAGCCTAGGAGCAGTGCAGGACTGGCCCCCTGGACTCTAAGAAGGTCCAGGCTACTAACCACTAAGCTATGTACTGCCTTCCAAGAGGATCAGGAAAGTGGGGGAATGGGGGCTGGGAGGGTGGCAGAAGGGAAAGAGGAGGAGGAGGAGGAAGCTGGGGAGCTCCTGAGCACCACCACCCATGCCCTGGGAGGGGAGAGGAAGGTGCTAGACATACATGGAAGATCAGAGCTATGAAGAAGCTGGCTCAAGGTCATAGAGCAGTGGTGGCACAGAGCAGGGACTCAAACCTGCTCTTGGCACCTCAGCCTGCTGAGCTGGCACCTTCGGAGGAGCCAGAGAACAAATGGCGTGCTGGCAGGAAGGAGGACTCCCTCCACTGCAAATCTTCCCACCCTTCATTGACTTATCCTTCCATTCATTCCACGAATAATTCAGGGATCTCAAAATTTCATCTGGAAACAATAATCTTCACTGTGATTGATAAAGCAACTGAGATGAGGAAGGTCAGGGACCGAAGCCTCCCTCTGTAAAGGGGCTCTTTCTACCCCAAACCAGCTGGGAGGCACATGGACTCGGCAGCGCCTTCCCCAGGGAAGTTCACTGGGGGTCCATGCTGGGCTGGCCACACGGAGGGCCAGCACTGAGCCATGGCTTTGGAACTAGGAATGGACTTGAGGTCAGGATTAAGGCTGGGGTCAGAGTCAGATTAGGGCTGGGGCTGATAGTTCATTTTCCAGCAGGATTGTGGACACAGCTGGGGTCAGGATGAGGGATAGGACTAAAGTCAGGGATGGGATCAGTATTAGGGTAGGATTGGCGTCAGGACCACACAGAGCTGGTCGTGTGATCAGAATCACCAGCTGACTCAGAATCAGGAGGAAAACAGAAATCCAGCATTCCCAGCCCTTCCATCTTTGCCCAGAGCTGCCCCCAGCTGCCCCCAGCCACCTCACCCTCGTGGGGGAATTTTGGGACCAAACTTTCCACCACCCACGGGCACACCCAGCATCAGTCTTCCCGCCCGACCCTCGGGGAGGGAACCACAGGCACCGGGCCGTGGAGCGGACTTGAGGTCGCGGGCCAGGGGCAGGAGGAAGTCGCTCTGCAACAACCCAGTGCTCTACCACTTCCTTTTAGGCGCCTTGAGCCCCTTCACTCTCCTCGACCAGCTATGACTTGCGGTCCACAGAGCCTGGCTCTTCATGGCAGCCCTGCCATGCTCCCAGCACAGCTAGATGCTTGCTGCGTCTGGAAAGCTCCTGAGAGACAGCCACACTGAGCAGCTCACGCCGGGGCTGGGGACCAGAGTGCCTGGGCAGGGGGGCATGCATCCCAATTGGTCCAGGACTAACCTGGTTCACACGAGTTGCCCCGGCAGAATTATGAAGATTTTTGAAATGCTAACACATTGAAATTTTCACTTTCAAAACTGACCAGGTTTGGTCAACAAGTCATCCGATCATCCCTCATAGAAGAGCCTCCTACCTGAGGAAGAACCTGAACCAGAAAAACACCACAGAGTGGTACTATCGCCCCATCTGCTCAGGACCTGCTTGGTAGTCACACTTAACTTCTCTCTTAACTTCTCCAGTTACTTAACTTCTTTGTACCTCAGTTTGCTCAGCAGTAAAAGGGGACAGTACCTTCACATCTTCGGTGAGAATGAAATAAGAGTTTGCAGGTAAACTGCCTCACACAGTGTCCGGCCTGGACGAAGGATCGGGAGTGCCCAGGAGACAGGTGGAGGAAGAAAGAAGGTCGTTTTGATCCTTTTGTGGAGATACCAGCTCAATGACTTTGGTTTAAGAATGAGGGGAGGATGTGCAATTTCCCATCAAGGGAGACAGTGTGGGGAAGAGCTGCTCTCAGCCTTCCTGGCAAGGAAAGAGTCAGAGACAGATTCAAAGCCCACTGATCCCTCAGACCACAATGAGGAGGGAGTGCTGGGAGCCAACTTCAGAGCTGCTCCCCACCCTCGGGGAGTCCCAAGGCTGCAAGTGCTCAGGGGTTAATTCCTGTGAGCACCCCTGCCCTGGCTGGAGGAGATTTGAAAGAAAGGAAGTAGGGAGGGTGAGAAGTGTGAAGGGGGAGGCCCTGGGCCTGCTGGTTCTGGGGCATGAGGCTAAGTTCAGGGTACACGGGGGTCTCCGACTTCCGTCCCGACCCACCCCACACTGCCCTTGACCTCTGTGCAGAGTTTCCATCCTCTCTCTCCGAGTTCACACTTCTCCCCCACCACTAACCGCAGCCCACGCAGAGGCTTGTGGGCGGAGAGAGGGGTGTGGGGCGGGGGGG
>NW_023270001.1:0-296 GCF_011800145.1 Mirounga leonina
TTCTATCCCTTCATAGTAGTTACCCGTATTTTTGGCATATATATATAAGTTGTTCTCTCTTTAAAATTTTGAGATAGTTTCTTCTAACAGATTAAAATATACCCTAAATCTCTAGTATATGGTTTTTTCTACTCCCCTGCCTGATCACATGCTCTCCCTTTTTTTTCTTTTTTCTTTTTTTAAATCCTCTTCTTTCTTTTTTCAAACAACTTCTTATCAATTCCTATTATAAAATTTTTTATAATTTCCATCTTTACAGTCATATTCCATCCCTTCAATCTATCAACCCTTATTTT
>NW_023270001.1:306-10686 GCF_011800145.1 Mirounga leonina
CCAATTATATAAGGCAATTAATAACAAAAGCAAAGAAACACATGGACAACAATACAATAATAGTGGGGGACTTTAACACCCCCCTCACTGAAATGGACAGATCGTCTAAGCAAAAGATCAACAAGGAAATAAAGACTTTAAATGACACACTGGACCAAATGGACTTCACAGACATATTCAAAACATTCCATCCCAAAGCAACGGAATACACATTCTTCTCTAGTGCCCATGGAACATTCTCCAGAATTGATCACATCCTAGGTCATAAATCAGGTCTCAACCGGTACCAAAAGATTGGGATCATTCCCTGCCTATTTTCAGACCACAATGCTTTGAAACTAGAACTCAATCACAAGAGGAAAGTCGGAAAGAACTCAAATACATGGAGGCTAAAGAGCATCCTACTGAAGATGAATGGGTCAACCAGGAAATTAAAGAAGAATTTAAAAAAATACATGGAAACCAATGAAAATGAAAACACAACTATTCAAAATCTTTGGGATGCAGCAAAGGCAGTCCTAAGAGGCAAGTATATAGCAATACAAGCCTTTCTCAAGAAACAAGAAAGGTCTCAAGTACACAACCTAACCCTACACCTAAAGGAGCTGGAGAAAGAACAGCAAATAAAGCCTAAACCCAGCAGGAGACGAGAAGTATTTTTAACTTTTTTAGAAAACTTCCTATGATTTTCCAGAGTGGCTGCACCAACTTGCATTCCCACCAACCATCAGGAGGGTTCCCCTTTCTCCCCATCCTCACCAACACCTGTTGTTTCTTGTAGCTGATTTTAGCCATTCTGACAGGTGTGAGGTGGTAGCTCATTGTAGTTTTGATTTGTGTTTCCCTGATGAGGAGTAATATTGAGCATCTTTTTATGTGTCTGTTGGCCATCGGTATGTCTTCCTTGGAAAAATGTCGATTCATGTCTTCTGCCCATTTTTCAATTGGATTATTTGTTTTTTGAGTGTTGAGTTTTATAAATTCTTTATATATTTGGGCTACTACTAACCCTTAATCAGATATGTCATTTGCAGATACCTTCTCCCATTTGATAGGCTGCCTTTTAGTTTTGTTGAATGTTTCCTTCCTGTGTAGGAATTTTTTATTTTGATATAGTCCCAATAGTTTATTTTTGCTTTTGTTTCTCTTGCCTCAGGATACCTACTAGAAAGAAGTTGCTCTGGCCAATGTCAAAGAAGTTACACGGCACACCTTTAAACATAGTTGGTATCTTGTTCAAGTGGGAAGAGACTGCATGGTATAGGGTGCCCTGTGTTTCCATGAAATAGGCAATGGCCATGAACATGGAGGCCTTTAGAAAGATAGCATGAAGAAAGCATGGCCACCACTTTCGGCTACTTCAAGAGGAAAAACAGGGACTGAGCACTTTTGCCAGACACACAGCCCTGGTCACAAACGGAGCAGCTGTTTGGTCTTTGCAGACACAGGGTGGTTAAGATGAGAACAGGGAAAAGGAGCTTGGTCTCTCTCAACTCCAGTACAGGGGGTGCTCTGCCCCCTCCTCACAGACAGAAGAACTGGACTCTCGCATCCCATTTTTCTTGAGCATATATTTAAGAGTTAGTGACCAAAACTGAGGATACTCCATGGCTTCTGTGACAGGGAAAAACCTAAGGATTTCACTTATTTTAGAACCCTCAAATTGAAATCAATACATCTGTCTTCTGGCTGGAGCTCTTCTTGCCCAAGGTAACTGATGGACCCGGGGCACGACATGCCTCAGTCTCCATAAAACAGGTTAACGGTGTCAGTTCTGCGGACCTCCCAGGGTTATTCCTAAGATCCAGTCAGTCAATTTATGTGAGGGTCCTTGGCCTGGGTGTAGAACATGAGAACACACACAAAAATCACCTAGGAGGTCTTACTGAAACAGACTCGGATTTCATAGATAGGAAATGGGGCCCAAGACTCTGCATTTCTGGAGCACCTGGTTGGCTCAGTCGGTTAAGCATCCGACTCTTGGTTTCAGCTCAGGTCATGATCTCAGGGTCAAGAGACGGTGCTCCATACTGGGATCTGTGCTCAGCAGGAAGTCTGCTTCAAGATTCTCTCTCTGCCCCTCCCCGCACGTGCATGCCAGTGTGTGTGCGCACTCGTTCTCTCTCTCTCAGATAAATAATAAATCTTAAAAAAAAAAAAAAAAACAGACTCAGCATTTCTAACAAACTTCCAAACTCTGTGACAGTGGGCAAGAATATATTCACAAAAGGCTAAGATTCCTCAATAATATTTAAGAAGTCTTTACATAGTAAAATTAGTTTAAAAAATTCTTACTTGAGGGGCGCCTGGCTGGCTCAGCCAAAGGAGCATGTGACTCTTGATCTTGGGATTGTGAGTTCAAGCCCCATGTTGGGCGTAAGAGATTAAAAAAAACTTTAAAAAACTTAAAAAAAATTCTTACTAGAATTTTCTCCTCTGTAAAATGAGTTATAGTGTCTTACCAGAGATGGATTCAGGAATTCTTCCAAATATGCCCGACACAGTTTGCGATCCCAGTCATCTGTGATGTGGCCCCCATACATGATCTCACCAAAGAGGTAACGGAGGTCTTCCCATGGGACCTGGGAGGGATATCATGCAAATGTTCATTTCCAGGCCTGGTGCATCTGCCTCACAGAGGCCAATTAGCAGTACACGCCTCTCTCCAAGCCCCTCTAACACCGTGTTCCCCCAAATCCCCATCAACAGGAACATTTAAAAGAGGTTCAGGAATTGTCTGGGCTTCTCCTATAGAGTTTCCTGACAGAATTACATTCAGGGTGTTTTAATACATTCGGTGAAAATTCACTAACACTGAACTTTTCATGCAGATTTCAAAGCAATTATTCCTAGAACATGCCATGCAGGGAAACTTTATAAATTCAAAATCTCATCCAAAGATCCAGAAAAGGTATTAGTTCGCAGGGCCTTTGAGGTATGTCATGTTTTTATGATCTGACTGGCAGCAGGTTTTATGAGCAAATGGCAAATAAAGGAAACCTTATATGATCTGAATTTGGGGTATATTTAGGGTATCCTCCCCCTGCAAAAATCCAGGCAAACCGATCCCCTTGCTGCAGACTGATTTGAGGGCTTGGTTTATGGCACGACTGGCCTACTCCCTGATTGTTCTAAGGGTTCCCACCAATGACTGTACCATGTGGTATTCAAGAAATAACAGTATCGGGCGCCTGGGTGGCTCAGTCGGTTAAGCGTCTGCCTTCGGCTCAGGCGTGATCCCAGGGTCCTGGGATCGAGTCCCGCATCGGGCGCCCTGCTCCTTGGGAGCCTGCTTCTCCCTCTGCTTCTCTCTCTCTCTCTGTCTCTCATGAATAAATAAATAAAATCTTAAAAAAAAAAAAAGAAAAAGAAATAACAGTATCCCCTCTCTACTTGGCTTAGCAGGATTTGAAGGCTCTCTCTGCCACCCTTTCGCTTCCTCTGGGTTTGCACAACATGCCAGTCTGTGATGAAGCCTTTCCAGACAGGAACCTTTAAACCCTCAGGGCAGGAGACGGCCTCCCAACAGTTCAAGTAAAAACTTAATTATAGCCTTCATTGGTTGCATGATGTGACAGAACAAGTAAAATTGCTTCAACTATTCCAATGCACTGGTTACAAGTTTATTTGAATTTGAATAAATGAACCTCAAAGAGGTCTTTCTTTTAAGCCCGTCTGAGGTGAGTGAGGAATACGAGAGGAGTGAGGGGACTGCAGGAGGCTCCCTGAACTACCACGTGGGCCCCTTCCGCGTCGCCCTCATGAAATGGATGGGCAACAGAGACCTCTCCACTTCATTTCTCTGAGTGTGTTTTTTTGTTTTTTTAAAGATTTTTTATTTATTTATTTGACAGAGAGAGACACAGCGAGAGCAGGAACACAAGCAGGGGGAGTGGGAGAGGGAGCGGCAGGCTTCCCACGGAGCAGGGAGCCCGATGCGGGACTCGATCCCGGGACCCTGGGATCATGACCTGAGCCGAAGGCAGACGCTTAATGACTGAGCCACCCAGGCGCCCTCTGAGTGCGTTCTTAATAGAATAGTACCTGCTGTATATCCTACCATCGGATATGCATCACCCTCAACATTTTCATCAGCTAGGGTTCTATTCTTTTCAATAACAGGCTCTTCTTCCCCCAAATCCTGATCCTTGCTTTTAACATATACCTTCCTGAAAAGGACATTTTGTACCACCAAACTCCGTGAACATAACCTAACTCCCAAATCCCAGTCACTGGCTTCGCCATACTGGTTTTTCCACGTGTGGTGAATGACTCGGGTGTAGACATCTGAGAGAGGAGAGAGCATTCAAAGCCAAGAGCTGTGTTGCTCCCGGAGTGCTGGTGGGGGGTGGGGTAAGCAGCACAACACCATTCACTTGGGCCACCTGGTTGCCACATCTCGGGATGTGAGAGGCAGGGACAAACAGAAGTCCGCTCCTCTCTTTCTCCCCGTCATTTCTAACTCGACTCTGTACAGGATTCAGCTGAAATGGGATAATATTCCTTGCCTCAGCCTCAGGGGACAGTTACAAAGGACTTGTATAAAAGGATTAAGTGGTCCATTTCACTTTCTACCTAGAACTATTATAATAGTTTTACTTGCAACATTTTACATAAAATGTGTTAAGATCAACTCAAAATATTATGTATTACGAAGATCAAAATATGCTCAAATTTTGTATATTTAAAAAATGATAGCTATGCGGGCACCTGGGTGGCTCAGTCGTTAAACGTCTGCCTTCGGCTCAGGTCATGACCTGGAGTCCCAGGATCGAGTCCCGCATCGGGCCCCCTGCTCGGTAGGGAGTCTGCTTCTCCCTTTGCCCCTCCCCCTGCTCGTGCGCATGCGCGCGCTCTCTCTCTCAAATAAATAAAAATTAAGAAAACAAATTTTAAAAAATTGATGGATATGCAATGTTGATCATCACATACTATATTAAAGCCACTTATTTTGGATACAACTTGCTCAAAATAGGTTCCTTAGGAGAACACACCCATGTTATGCACTGAGTGTACATACTCTGATAGCAGTCCCATCACCTTTGAAGCCTGAGAAGACTTATGTGGCAACAAAAATTGTAACAGTTTGGTTACCAAAAGAACATAAAGCAACTCTCTATACACAGAAACACAGATGAGTCATTTTAAAGGTCCTTTACAGAAAGTGTGGCCCAGAGCGTAATACCTGGTTTGGGTAAATGTTATCTCAATTTTAACAGCTTTAACTGAATGGGAGAAGTTTCCTTTATGAGGACTAAGCCAGAAAATTCTTACAAATGGTTCTTCCTTTTTGAAATCCAATCACTGGGTTTCTAAGAGTTTACACAAATGTTCTTGATGAAGCATTCCCGTTCCCATCTGTAAAACACATTTTAGCTATGAAATAAAATCATTCATCTACCTTTAACTTCCAATCAAGGGGAACATTACTGAGAAAGTCACAACAAGGTGGCATCCTTAATACATAATAATGACATATGCAGGAAATGCACCATTATTTATACATGTGACGTGCTGTAAATTGCTTCCATCATAAGAACTAATTGTAGTGATTATTAATGCAGTGTTATGAACTGTCAGAATTGCTGTATGTAATTACATTTGTGCAAATGCTTCATTACCTGCCTAATGAATCTGGCATACATGCACATGTAAACCACTGTTTTTGTTAACATAATGAAGGACATTTTTTTTTTTTTTTTTTTTTGCACTAAGCTGCTATGTAGAACTGGTTTGACCTGTCTTATGAAGTTCGAGCATCCACTGCTGGAAAACCTTTGATCTGGTGTATTTTCACACTTGGCAGAAGATGCACATACGGTGTCAGCTATTTCAATAATAGCTTCAAAAGAGAAATTATGGTCCATTTGATAGTGGCCAAAGACTGACAGATTCAGTACACTCTTTGGAAGAGGTTATCTGGCCACCGGCACTTACGTGAGGGTTTGCCTCTAAGTAGTTGTAGAGGACGTTGGCGCAAATGGTGAGGTCTCCAGGACTGAAGGGGTAGCTGCGGCTCCAGCCCCGGGGGCCAAACCTCAGTCTCCCGGCCACACAAGCATGGAAGTAGCACAGAGAAAAGAGGATGCTTTTAAACTCCTGCTCCCTGGAGCACGCCTCAAGTGTATCCTGGGAGAAAAGGAAAATATTTGATTATCCTTCTGCACCCTTTCCAAGGGCAAGGGTCTGCATGTTCAATGACCTTGTGTATAACTCCGAGGGAGATCTAGGACAGGGGTACCATGCAGGCTGAAGCACGGCTGCCTGGCCTATCAGCGCACAATAGAGGACTGGCCTTCTGGCGCTTGCTGCTCTGTTAATTTAAGAGGAATGCTTTCACTTTGCTTCAGTTATTTTACCAAATGCATCTAAGTTCGCTAGAAAATAACAAAATTCATTCCGAGCCGTGGCGATACTGCTTGACATCATTTTCCCCTGCAAAATTCTCCTTGAGAAATCTAGCTGATCAAAGGACACCACCCTCGTTTCATCAGTGTAGCAGAATACTACTTAACCCCCAGCCCTTCATTTCCTCTGGTTTCAGAGTCATACAGATTACCTGGGCACATGGCCACCCACCAAAAAACCATTTCCCATCTCCCGTTGAAGCCAGATGTGTCATATGACCAAGTCCTTGCCAAAAGAATTTGAGCAGAAGTGATGTGTACAATTTTCATGTCGTTTACTTGAAAGGAAGTTGCTTGCCCTGGGTGTCACTCTTTTCCCTTCTCTGTGGGCTAGACAGGAAGATGACCAGACAACCACAGAAGCCACGAGTGAGTTCCAGGGGAGACACCTACCAGCTTGGGTGTGCAGCTGAGCTCATGAAAGCTGCCAGTTATATGTGAGAGACGTCATCTTGTTTGGATCACTCTAATTATGTAGTCTACCTGAGCTAATACAATCATCCTGACAAATGGTCTCCTTCCAATGAACTTAAAGTAGAATTCATTGCTGGGTGGAGAGAATGGCATATGGAAGGTGGGAAAACACACCCTGTAGACTAGATCTCTAACATTTTTTTGAAATTGCAGAGGGAAAATTAAATCCTGGCATGCTGGTATGGTTATGGCTCCCACCGCCATAAAATTAAAAGGTGAACAACAGCCATCCAGTCTCTGTCTTAAGTAAGTAGTACTTTATTCTCAGCTTCGGCAGTTCTGTGAGGCAAACAAGGACTACTTCAACTGATGTTGGGCAGTAGAGGAAGATAAGGCCAAAGCTGTACCTTCTTGCCTTGTCCTTTAAAATGGCCAAATTATAGCCAGTCTACATTTAAAATGAATCTGACAACTTGGGCCATCTATAAAGTGTATTTAGCACCTTTCAGGTGGGAGTTCAGATCTGGTCTCCCAGGCAACTTCTAGTAAAAGTCTAAACCAAACCAAGACTAGACTTGTTCTCTTGTTCTAAGACTAGAAGAAGCTTTTCAGTTTCTTTCTGTCTCACTTTCATGAGAATCCAAGGTTATTACTAAATACAGTTCTAGAACTGGCCAGGCCATCCACAGTGCAGACCCAACTAAATCACTAGGTCATTCTTTTTTTTTTTTTAATTTTATTTATTTATTTGACAGAGAGACACAGCAAGAGAGGGAACACAAGCAGGGGGAGTGGCAGAGGGAGAAGCAAGCTTCCTGCCAAGCAGGGAGCCCGACACAGGGCTCGATCCCAGGACCCTGAGATCATTACCTGAGCTGAAGGCAGACGCCTAACGACTGAGCCACCCAGGTACCCCTCACTAGGTCATTCTAAAGCATTAGGCCATTTCTAGGTAATTTATGGGGCTTGAAGATACACAATCATTAAACATAACATTTCCACAAACATGAAATAAAAGACAAGTTTGTGAAAGAAGAGAAACCATATAATTGGAATTAATCTTGAAGAATATAAAAAATGTATGTCTTAAATGTAAGAAATTTCTAGGAGATGAAATAGAAATATCAAACTTTTACTTAGGAATTATGATCTAACAAGTCACCTAACACCTCCCTGAATAACATATAGTCCACAGAAAACCAAGGTACTACAATAACCAGGACATTAATTCCATAAATAATTCATATAATGGATTTAGTTTTATCCTCAATGCTTAAAAAAAAAAAAAAAACGCAAAAACTTACAATTTGGGCACCTGGGTGGCTCAGTTGGTTAAGCATCCGACTCTTGATTTCAGCCCAGGTCATAATCTCAGGGTTGTGAGATCAAGCCCTGCTTTGGGCTCCATGCTGGGCGTGTGAGCCTGCTTACGCTGGGAACCTGCTTAAGATTTGCTTTCTCCCCCCACCCGCCCCGTCCTGCCCCTACCCCACCCCCCCCAAACAAATTACAACTTAACACCCATTTCTTTATGCTCTGATAATATAAATGCCACTGGAAAAAATATGAATCAAGTTTTTCTAATTAGGAAAAAAGTATGAGTCTACCTAACATTCTACACTTCAGGTCAGTTGTATTTTTACAAACCAAAAGATGAGCAAATTACTATCAGAAAATACACAAACAGCACTGTGAACAGAGAACAGGCATCCACACTCACGCAGATGAGAGTTTTGCGTGAGCAACTACCAGTTATTTGTTTCTGCTGCAAATCTTAGAGAAAAAGAAATCTAGGGGTGCCTGGGGGGGCTCAGTCGGTTAAGCGTCCAACTTTTGATTTTGGGTAGGGTCATGATCTCAGGGTCTTGGAATTGGGCCCTCTGCACTAAGCATGGGGCCAGCTTGGGATCCTCTCTCTCCCTCTGCCCTTTCCCTGCCTCCCCTAGCATGTGCTGTCTCAAAAAAAGAAAAAAGAAGAAAAAAGAAATCTATATCTTATTTCAAAAATGTGGTTATTATCTGGGTATGAAAGGAGCCTAAACAGTACTCCCTTATGACATCTTCTTTCTTTGGTTTTTATTTTTTTTAAATTTTTTAAATTTAAATTCAATTAATTAATATATAATGGATTGGCTTCAGAGGTACAGCTCTGTGACTCATCAGTCTTTTTTTTTTAAAGATTTTATTTAGGGGGGCGGAGCAAGATGGCGGAGGAGTAGGAGACCTGGATTTCGTCTCCTCTCAGGAATTCAGCTGGATAGGGATCAAACCATTCTGAACACCTACAAACTCAACAGGAGATCGAAGAAAAGAAGAGCAACAACTCTCTCATCAGAAAAGCGACCACTTTCTGGAAGGTAGGACGTGCGGAGAAGTGAATCCGAGGCGATATTCGGGAGGATAGATGGCGGGGGAGGGGCCTCCGTCGGCCGCTTCTGGCAAGTGATAGAGCCGCGGAGCACAAAATCGGAACTTTTAGAAGTCGGCTCCGCCGAGGGACGTCACTCTGGTGGCTAAGCGGGGGGTGGAACCCTCCGGGACAGTGTGGTCTCAGGACCCTCAGGGTCACAGAAAGACCGGGGGTGCCTGAGTGTGGCAGAGCTCCCAGGTAATGGGGCAGGGAAGCCGGCTGCAGAGGCGGAGCCCAGGCGCGGGCTCTCAGCTCGGGGTGGCCATAAACCGTGATCCGCGGCACAGTCGGGCCCCTGCTCCTCCAGCAGGGACCCGACAAGCGGCAGATCCGGGGAAACCCACCTTCCTTCCCTGGGAGGAGCCGCGCAGGAGTGCACCGCAGGGATCTGCTGGGTTTGGAGACTCCATACGGGGTCGGGTGCCAGAGATAGAAACGCGCGGTCACAGGCCGGGTGAGCACGGAGTGCGGCCGGAGACTGGGGAGACGGGAGTGAGGGACGGCTTTTCTCTGGGGGCTCACTGAGGAGCGGGGCCCCGAGTTCTCGGCTCCTCCGAGGCAGAGATTGGGAGGCCGCCATCTTCACTCTCCGCCTCCAAAGCTGTACGGAAAGCTCGTAGGGAACAAAAGCCCCGGAGAGCAAACCCGAGCAGATTACTTAGCCGGGAGGGGGTAAGGGCGGGGCAATTCCGCCTCCGGCAGAGACATTTGGAAACCACGGCAACAGGCCCCTCCCCCAGAAGATCAGCGAGAATAGCCAGCCAAGACCAAGTTTACCGATCAATGAGGATGGCAGAACTCCAGCGCTAGGGGAGTACTGCACATAGAATTCACGGCTTTTTTACCATGATTCTTTAGTCTTTCAAAGTTAATTTTTTTTTTTAACTGTCTTTTTTCTTTTTTTTTTTTTTTTGAATTTTTCTTTTTCCCTTTTTCAACCAACATCTTATCAATCCCTTTTTTTAAAAAACATTTTTCTTTTTCATTTTCAGAGTCATATTCTATCCCTTCATAGTAGTTACCCGTATTTTTGGCATATATATATAAGTTGTTCTCTCTTTAAAATTTTGAGATAGTTTCTTCTAACAGATTAAAATATACCCTAAATCTCTAGTATATGGTTTTTTCTACTCCCCTGCCTGATCACAT
>NW_023270002.1:0-18273 GCF_011800145.1 Mirounga leonina
TAGAAATAAAAATCAGTAAGTAAATTTAGAAACTAAAGCCTTATAAGAAAAAAAAAAAAACCTAGTGTACATCTTGTGATAAAATGTTTTTCTAATTATTGAATTGATCACTCTTGGTGTTAAATATAAGACTATTTCTCATTAATAGATGTTCACCAAATGATTGTAATGAAACAATTTGTGTTATAAACTTTTTAATCTAGAAGTACTAGGAATAATTCTAGCAATTTGTGAAAATAAATTGCTATCCTATAATTTTTGGCCTTGATGGACAAATGATAACAAAATAGCTTTTCCTTTTATCTTCTAATTTTCAAAGCAATGTATTTAAATTAGATACTTTGGAGCCCTAGTTTTGAAACATTCCAATCCTCCAAATCAGAAAATGTATTTATCCTTTTGCAGATTACAGAAGATAAAGGCTTTTTATCATTTTAAGTAGAAAAATAGTTGGGATGAAAAATCACCTTGACAGGATTGCTTTAAATAAAATATCTTTGTAAGATTGAGAAGCTATTATGAGTCATATAACTGTCAAATGTAAGTGAATCTTAGCAGTATTCATTGTTTCCCTGATATCCCTATTTATCTTGGGAAAATTTGAAAAGGAAATATTATTTTAAAAATATTGTTCTCAACAGGAATAAACATAGATTATTTTATATTCAAAAGAGAGAGATGTATTCAGATAATCTTGTGACAGTTTTGCATATCTTATATCAATTTTGCTATTTGCGTAAACACTGTTTCACTCCCATGTGCTATTATTTATTCTGAAAATTATTGACAGAATGTCTGGACTCAAGAAAGATTGGTGGAAATAAATATTTCTTACACCTTCATTTTCTTTTTAATCAAAACATCTTTGAGTCACTGAAGTACAATTGGACTGGCAGATCAGGCCTTCCTGATTTTGGTTATTTTCCTTGCCTCATTCATTCACTCATTCATTTATTCTTTTTTATCATTTGTTCATTTATTTTTTATGGTAATCTGTCAGTCTTTATAAGGTCAGAGAATCCACGATACCCACCTGGTTTGGCCTGGCCTATGTTTGTTGAGTGCCTGTTCCATAAAATTTCTCATAGTTGGCATTTGTTGTTGCCATCCTGTGATGTTAAACATTTCTCTGTAACCTATTACTTAATTGAAGAGACTGATCCATTTGATTACAATTTTTCAGCCAGATTAATTCAAGATGGTGTATACTTCCATTGGGTGGCACATGGTCTCTACTTTTATAGAGATTTTATAGCTATGTTTTAGAGCTAGAGCTATAGAAACTTTGTTTCTTCTCAAGGTAGTTTTATTTATTGATTATATAGTTGACATCTTTGCTTATCTTTTGTATCTTATGTATTTATCTGTATATTCCAAGATTCCTAGATCAATGGTGCCTTCTTTTGTGTATAGCGAAGTATTTGTGTTTATGTGTGTGTGTGTGTTGGACTGGGGAAGGAGTAAAGGGCTGGAGGAAGAGAGAGAAAGGATGAGTCATGTTTGTGCTACCTTTTGAGTTTTTTTTTAATCAATCAATTCCCCGCCCCTTTTCTCTCCCTTCATCACTTAATTGCTGAAAGGCACTTCTTTTTGCAACTTTGACTCTACAGTAAATTTTGAAGACTACCTCATTACATTATGCATTGTTTCATGCTCTTCCCCAGTGATGAGCGCTGGGTGTTATATTTAATTGATGAATTACTAAATCCTAAACCTGAAACTAATATTACACTATGTTAACTAACTGGAATATAAATAAAGACTTGGAGGGAAAAAAAGGACTCATGAGCTACCTTAAAGTGCTTAGTTTGAAAATGTATAGAGATTTTCTGTTTTCTTATCTTCATAATTGACTTTTTTTTTTAAGATTTTATTATTTATTTGACAGAGAGAGACAGTGAGAGAGGGAACACAAGCAGGGGGAGAGGGAGATGCAGGCTTCCCACTGAGCAGGGAGCCCGATGCGGGGCTCGATCCCAGGATGCTGGGATAATGACCTGAGCCAAAGGCAGATGCTTAACTGACTGAGCCACCCAGGTGCCCCCATAATTGATTTTTAGTTGTCATAGTGTTGTTGTCAAAAATCTTTTAATTTTTTAGACTTGTTTTATGGATTGGAATGTGGTCAATTTCTGTGAATGTTGAATATGATTTTGACACGAGAAGAATTCCTTCTCTAGTTTTGTATATGGGATTCTACATAGGCCATATGTCCCCAAATAAAACTTACTAAATTTTTCAAATCTTCAAACCTTCTATAGCTTATTTTTATTGTTTGACCAACTAATAGTTGGGAGATATGGGTTCATATTTTTTCATTATTATGGTAAAGTTGCCAATCCACTCCCCTCACAGTCCCTACCACCAGTGATATGAAGCATGTATTTCCTCTATTAAATATCAAAGTCTCTTTATTTGGTGCATATAAAACATATTTGGAATCATATCTTATTAGTAAATTGAATATCTATCTTATTGATACTTTCTGTATGGAAAATTCATTTAATATTAAAGTTTATTTTGTCTAATATTAATGTAGTTAACAGCATTTTAAGGTATATATTTGAGTGGCTTTTTTTATATCCCTTAGTTTCAATCTTTCTCTGTATTTATGGTATTTGTATGTCTCTCAAAAAGCATATCATTTTGTCTAGGGATTCCCATTCAATTGATCTTTGTGAACAACCTGAGTTCTTACTTTTTTTCTAGTAGGATTCTTACCTCCAGAAATGATTTGGGTATGTTTCTTCCAGGAGCCAGAGGACACTACCGACCTAGATCCCCTTAGTTCATTGAAGAGCGCTGAGCTTATTCCATGAGTCTTAGACCTCCCTTCACATACTCCTAGTCATACCAATACTGAATCTCACTCTTAAAAGAACCCTTACTTTTGTGTTTACAATCACTGTTCGCAGCTCTAATTTCTTTTCATGATTATGGACGTTTGTTTGTTTTTATAGCATTGGCAGTTTTTTTTAACATCAAGTAAACCCAGCAATGCAAAAACAACATATACGTATAATGTAGTTTCTAGTTATTCCCAGTGGAAGGAATCCTCAGAGCTTTAGTATGCCATTCTCTTCAAAGTAGAAGTTCTATTTGGTAATAATTTCAAGCACATCAATATTCATTAACTAATTTTGAACAATTTTTCTGAACTAAGCAACTTAATAGCACTGTAAGTTTATCTTGGTTAGAGAAACAGACATCCCCCCCCCACCCCCCGGAGCTTACAGTCTGAAGGTAGAATAAAAAAAAACTAGGAGGGCACCTGGGTCGTTCAGTCGGTTGAGCATCCACTTCTTGGTTCCGGTTCAGGTCATGATGTCAGGGTCCTGGGATCAAGCCTCACATTGGGCTCTGCCTTCAGTGGGAATCTGCTCAGGATTCTGTCTCTCCCTCTGCCCTCCACCCAATAAATAAATAAATCTTTTAAAAAATTAGCAAGGAAACAAATAAATAAACTGTTTATTAAGAGTGTTTTATATGCTTAAAGGTTATGAACAGAACATTAAAATGTATGGTGAAAAGGATATTGATGGACAGCTCTCTAGGATGAGATCTGAAATTTATATCTGTTTTTCAGTCCTGTGAAGTGGTAGTTGAGTCTATTTTTAACAAACTTCCTCAGTATTGAGAATTTGTATGTAGTGTCATATTATCATTCCAGTTTTTATATTGTTATTACCCTAAATATACATGCCTGCATTTCCCTTGGTTAACAGGGATCTTATTACCTGTTTAGACTAAGTCTAGAACTGATGTCAGCAAATATTTGAGATTGTGTAAATGCATATGTGTTATTATCTATGTATGTATTCTTAGCACTTTTAGAATCTTGTTTCATCTTCAGACATTGGAGTTATGCAGACTCAGGTTGTATGTCTAGATGATACATATGAGAACTTTGATCTTACATTGCTAAATCTTTTGTAGCCTCTAATTTCTCATCAGTGAAATTGGACGAATAATAACTTTCACTCAGGATTTCTATTAAGACTGAATTGAAGGGATAGATAGAATTCAAAATGTATTTCTAATCCCATTCTCTCTATGAGGTAACTATGTATGCGCCAGAATTAACCTGGTTAGGAATTCTATCTCTGCCATTGATTTATTAGCTGTGTGATATCAGTCAAGTTACTTAACTTCTCTATGATTCCATTCCTCATATAAAATAAGAATAGTAATATTGTATTCTTCATAGTATTGTTTTGAATGAGTTAATCTTTAATAAACCTAAAATAGCTGCAGACACAAGTAGATAATTATATCAACTCACCTATATGAGTAATTCTTTTTTATTTTTATATTTTGCTCTTTGTAAATTATCCACCAATATTTTCCAATTTATTAAGACAGTCTTTAATATAGATGATAGTATTTACTAATAATTATACTTACTTGGATTTGTTACAACTGTACTCAGAAAATTGCTCTGTAGTTATACTACAGAATCATGTAGAATATATGTTTTATTTACATATTGAAATAAGTAAATTCTTCTTGCTTTATCCTGTAACCTTCTTAATAATTGAATGTCCTCTCCCATAGTGATCTGTTCAATGTGATTCATTTTTCACAGCAGGTACACAGGTTGTAAAGGTTGGCTCACCCTCACAAATGTATCCCTGAGAAGTCCTGATGGTTTAATGTACTGTGGCAATTTTTATTCTTCCCATTAAATCTCATAAAAACTCCGTAATCATAGTCTCCTTTGGTTTGGAGGTTTCATGCAGGCATATTTGTGGCAACTGTGAGTCTCTCTTCTGTCAGCTACTTGGGTCTTATTTTTCTTCCACATTAACACACTTTTTATGGTGTCTTATATTTATTTTTAGTTCAACAGAAATTACTCCTAATTCTCTGTCAAATATTACTCTACCTTACTGTCAGATGATTAAGTTTTTAGTCCCTTCTATCTGAATAAATGTTGAAAAATAACCTAGAACAAAATGAAATGACCAATAGAATATTTATGAAGGCTGGTGATGAATGAATCGATAGTATTGCAGTTGATATATCATTGGATTATAAGCATATCTTAATGGACAGATGGCTATAATCATCAATATATATATATTCATTATTTAAATTGTCAATACTGACTTTAATATACATATACATGGTGTTCAGAATTCTTATCATAAAGCTTATTTCTGTTTTAACATTTTAGAAGGAAGATTTTGAATTATAAAAATGATATGGAAAAATACTGAAGTAAATTGAAATTGGCCAGATTTCTATGAAAGTTTAAGTTTTAACTCATAAGCATGTAATAAAAATATAGTTTATAGATTTTTAAATATCTAAAGTGCTATTTATTTTCAGATAGTTAAATAAACATATTTTAACAAGTTTAAAAACTCTTCAGTTTTCAATAGTTCAAACACATATTAGAACTGCATTTTATGTTCAAAATCGGTTTAAAATGGCACCTTAAAAATGGTGTTCCTTCTTTTTCTAGCACTCACATATGGTTTTAAGAACGCCACTCGATGCAGCACTTTGATCTTTCGGCTCTTCTTTTTTATAATGTTAATTCTTTACTGATAGAAAGTAGATTCCTTGGGCTTGGGCCAGAACTAGTTCTATACCAGTCAGGATTAGTTGGTATTATCAGTTGTACCTGTGGAAACTCTATGTATTGTGTTCCTTGCCAACCTCAGAAACTGTGGAAGTTAAAATTACCCCCGTTGTTATTGTAGAAATCAGGGAAAGAGAACAAATCTGCTATTAATTTACCATTTCACTATCATTTTGCACTAGAGCAGCACATCAGAAGTTAATTTAAAAGAAATACGTGAACCAAAATATCATCCAAAACTTAAGTTTAGGATTGGTTCCTGAAGAGGTATTGCCCCACCCCCACCCCGAGTGGATTCTTGTGAGGCAGGAGATGCAGGAGAAAGTGAACACAGTTTATGGGAGACATTATTGACGTTGGTGTCCCGAATTTTTTAAATCATATCAATCTAATAGGAAAATAAAATCAGTTAGCTGAAGATTAAGAGTTTAAAATAATAATAATAATTAATAATAATAAAAGTAAATAGGTACAAATACCTTTAGCGTTAACAAGTGCCAGGGGCACTTAGTACAACTGAATTTGTCTTTATGCTGAGTGAACAAATCTATTAAAAGCAAAGAAGATAAGAGTTAGTTTATAATTTCAGGAGGAAAAAAAAGCCAATCAAAACTTAATTGGATCCATTTAGGAGAAAAAAGATAAACAATGTACTAAAAAGGCAGTTGTAATTAAGAAGGCATTTAAGGATTAATACAATATACTCTAATATTGTATGTCTCAGGGTAACCAAATCAGACCTAATTTAGACTCTGAAGACTGCAATTAGCAAAAAATTCTACTAATAAGCAAAATCCTTTGAAATTTCTTTTTTTACATCTAGAGAGGAAATGTGAAGTCTTGCTGAAGACCATTCAGGAAATAAATTGTCAGGTCCAGATGGTTATTCAATAGTGTTGCATAAGGAAAAAAAATGACACTGGAATTCATTTCCTTTATCAGTTGTGCTTATAATCAGTTCTTGTTTTAAGAGCTTCTTTCGTTTTCCCTCATTGAGACCTGAGGGCTTATTATTCAAAGGCATATAGCTTTTACAAAGCAAACTATTATTTGAGTTTGAGGATCTAGGATTCTAGCTGATATTTTGAACTGGAAAATGGACAATAATTTGCCCATTTTCACAAGAATTTTGTTTCACTACAGGTTGTTCTAATAATCTATGCAGGTCATAAATTCTTGTTTCGAAATATTTGCAAATGTTCCATTTCTAAGGGGATGTTTTGTAACGTGGGCCCCCAGACTACTTGCAGCAAAGTCAGATGGGATGCTTGACAAAATGAAGACTTCCACGTCCCCTCTGCCCCACAGACGCCTGGATAAATATTTCTGGTTGACACGCTGGAAATCTACATTTTGTAAGCACCACAAATGATTCAGAGGCATGCTAATATTTGATAACCAGCTCTCTGGGCATCTGCCAGCCTTTGTCAGCTACTCCAAACTGGCTGATTGTCCGCTGTTGCTTCCAGGTGATTTGGTCTTCATTGCCAGCACTGGGATCCCTTCTAAAAATCTCTGGACTATTGAAAGAATGCACTTTTAAGGACAGAACTAGTTTAAAAGAGTAGACAATACTATCACTATATATAATTAAAATAACAATTCCTTACATATTTTACCACTGTATAATTTACAAAACACATTAATATACACTTATCTCATGGAATTCACAGAAACCAGTAGGTGAAGGAGAAAACAGTTTTACTGGTTCTGGTCACAGTACCCACAGACCCATTCAATACTTTACTGAGATACTGTTAAACACGATAAGAAAGTAAAATGCCTAATTGGAAGGTGAGGATGAGAGAGGTTAATAATGATTGTGATAATCTCAGAACATATAGGGAAATAGTAGAATTTGAACAGGGTATAGAAATATTTGGAGCTTTGGTAGAGATGGAAATGGATCAAGAAGGCTCTGGTGCAAGAAAGAAAATTGGCATAAGAAAAAAATTATGGAAGTTAGAAAAAGTGAGTTGGGGTTTACCACCTTGAGTAATTAGTTGTCATTGAATTGCATGGAGAAAAGGGAGTGAAGAAATCAAGCTATAAAGGAATCAGATTATAAAGTAATCTTAAAGGCCAGGCTAACAAATTTGTATTCCATTATGTTTGCCCTTGTGGGTAAACATAGAATGTGTTTCAAAAGAAGTAATGGGTATTGTTTATTTTTAAATAATACTAATAAAAATATTTATCAGCTGTTGAAATGACCCTTTTTAAAATTTTTTTGCTGATGATTTGTATGCAACAATGTATCAATGGAAAGGCAGGGAAAGAATTAAGGAAAAAAAGGGGTGGAAGGAGAATCTGATATTGGTCTTAACATTCTTAGATCATCCTGATAGATTAATATTATAGATGAACTCAACCGACTTTTGCTTTTAGAATGATGATGTATGGAATTTATTGAAGAGGAAAGAAACTAGATACATGGATAAGGAACTATTGCAGTGGTATAGTTGAAATAAAATAAAGACCTTAACCAGAATAGTAGAAACCAAAGAATAAGACTCGTGGAGGCCAACTTAACAAAATTTGCAAACTGGTTAAATACAAAGTCAGTGACTTAAGATGCACATCGCATTTGTAGTAGTGGGAGTAATATTTTGTTAATGTTTTTAACTGTTGTTATTATTTTTATAAGATTGAGCTCTGTGTAACTTTAAAATTATAACTTTCTAATAAAGATTTTATTTATTTATTTGACAGCGAGAGAGAGAGAGCACAAGCAGGGGCAGAGGGAGACGCAGGCTCTCCGCTGAGCAGGGAGCCCAACGCGGGGCTCGATTCCAGAGTCCTGGGATCATGACCTGAGCCGAAGGCAGACACTTAACCAACTGATCCCCCCAGGTGCCCTAAAATTGTAACTTTTAAAAAGAAAAAGCAAAGCTGCACAAACTTCCAACAAAGAGAGACAATGTCCTAGAAGTTGAACAGTCCCTCAGTGAAAGAATGAAAAAAAGAAAGACACAAATTACAGAAATAGAATCATTGTGTATGTATTGTTTTTGATACAGTTTTTATCACTCTACATTGTGTCATAGACATATTCATGCGTCAATCAAAATGTATTAATATCATCCTTTTGAGTGCACAATATACCATTTTATTGATACATACATTTACAGATACAATATTTTAATTAGCCAATCCATATCAATGAACACTTTATTACTTCCTCTCTTTTTGATATTATGAATAGAGCTTCAGTCATCATCCTCATACATAATTATTTCTTTGTTATAAATGCTTAGATGTAGAATTTTTGTGCCAATGGGTATACACATTTGACTTGTGGATCTCTACTGAAGAACTTCACTCCCCAAAAATTATATCAAGTAATTGACAACCACATTTTATTTTTTGTACACACAGCACTTGCTTCTTTAAAACTTGAGAAGGTGGGGCACCTGGGTGGCTCAGTTGGTTAAGTGTCTGCTTTCGGCTCAGGTCATGATCCTGGAGTCCCAGGATCAAACTCCGCATCGGGCCGCCTGCTCAGCAGGAAGTCTGCTTCTCCCTCTGCTTCTCCTCCCAGCTCTTGTTCTCTCTCTCTCTCTCAAATAAAGAAATTAATTAATTAAATAAAAATCTTTAAAACTTGAGAAGATGAATGATTTTGATCTCTTCATACTTTATACCTTCCCTGTTGGAGTTAATATCCATCCTTTGGCTATTAAAACAAGCAAAAAATAAACATTTGAAATATGGTATATCACTTCAATCAAATTACCAATCAAATTCTCTGTAATATGCTCCCTAGAATTTTGGCAGGCAAAGTTCTTGGTTTATCTCAGTGCTGTAAAAGAAGTATTTGCTTTAAAAAAATCAGTCATTTGAAGACTTTTATATTAATACCTTTAACCTAAGAAAAGAAGGATAGCAATAAATTCAAAGAGTACTATTTTGGGTGTGTTACTTGTGGGATGTGGGGATGTGGCTGAAAGAGAATGGGCCTTGACAACCCTAAGACCTAGGTTTGAATCCTTGTCCCATCCAGTATCTGAGGGGCTCTGTGTAAGATATCTTACTTCATGGAATCTCAGTATCTCTAGCTGGATATTTAGGATCTCTGAACTGTCAGGAAAACAGAATACCAGAACATGGTAAGAATCTAATCAATGTTAGTTTTCCTTCTTCCCTTTTTTTTTTTTTTTTTTTACATTTTATTTTTAAGTAATCTCTATACCCAACTTGGTGCTTGAAACTACAACCCTGAGATCGTCACATAACCCCACCAGCTGAGCCAGCCAGGAGCCCTTCCTTCTTCCATGTTCTATCACAGTGACAATTTATTTTTTCTAAAGACTTATTTATTTATTTGAGAGAGAGATAGAGGGAGAGGAAGAGAGAATATCATCAGGCAGACTCCTCACTGAGTGTGGAGTCCATTGGTCATGGGGCTCGATCTCACAACTGTGAGATCATGACTTGAGCTAAAACCAAGAGTCAGATGTTCAATTGACTGAGCCACCCAGGCACCTCTCACAGTGACAAGTTATATATATTTTTTGATATTAAATGAAAAAAATCTACTTTGTCTATTCACTAAAAATGTTCTACTCTGATATGATCTTGTTTAGCAACTATTTTACCAGTATATACAGCTGAAACAACAGACTGAACAGAAATATTAATGAATATTGTATATTTATATCTTATTTGGGTATGTCCATCAATTATTTATGGACTTTAAATAACCCATTCTAGGGTTTTTATCCTGGAAATTTGGCTATTCATCTTTTTGAGTTAGAACAATATTTTCTAGAGTTGCCACTCCGAATAATTTTTTTTTCTGTCTCTCTCCCTCCATTTCCTCCCTCCTAGCCTCACTCTTTCTTTCTTTCCTACATGCCCATTTTTTTTGTATAATCTGCTTAATATAAACAAATATGCACACAAAAAGAAGAGAGTGACACTGTTTGATTACTTGCTTATGTATAAGAATTCAAGTATATAACAAGTTTTAAGTAATTGAAATAAATTCAATTTTAAAATAAAATTTTCTATGCTTAAATTGGGAAAACTTTTGTGTGTGTGCTTACACAGCTCTAATATGCTCTAGTTTCAGGGAGCCAAAGGTTAGTAGTTTAGAAAAGCTTTCTGAGATAGAAGGTTTCTCATTAATATACAACAAAGGTAGGAAGTACTTGTTCACTGATTTTTTAATCAGTTTATGACATGGACTGCAAGGCTCCTTCAAAAGGAGATTCTGCTTGACTAGTAATATATTAGCAGTAATCCAGTGATCTGTCCATGCATTAAGGATACAATTTATTTTTCTACTGATCAGTTCTTTTCCTAGTAAAATGAATTGTCTAACTTTTGATGGAACTGTCTAACAAAAGAGCTTTGTGGATGAAATTGACAGACCTTATAGGTTCAGTTTGGTGTGCATGCTTAAATTAGAAGCCCTTGTATTAGGATTAAAATGGGAAAAGAGCTGATCTAATTGCATGTCCGAGCAGATATGTCAAATCTGGTTTCCTAGGAGCATTAAATTCTAGCTTAGTTCATAAATGTGGTTAATATATGAGAAGAGAAATGATCCTTAAAAATTAAAGAAATATTAGAAGTAGATTCTCCCCACTCCCCACTATTCTTTAGAAAAGGATTCTTATATGTTAATATCAATAATTTTGCTTTAATAGCAATTATTAAGTTCATAGATGGTTATCATTACCAACAATAATTTCTGCATATGCTGTTAGGACTCACCTTTTTCAATTTTTTTTTAAATTTTAATTTTAAACACAGGCTGTGTAGGGGACTCTACAAACAATTCACAACTTGTTTTTTCCTTAGATGCATTGTTTGCCTTTTATTACCCATGTGAGTGTTTTTATTCATATACACGGATATAGCTACTTATCAATTACTAGTTAATGTAATTGGAAGTAATGTAAATAAAAGCTCTTTCACTGAAATGCATGATATAGTATCTGTGAAGGATGAGAATCTGTGAGAAAATTTATAAAACTTTATCTTTAAAATTACCCAAACCAACTACTACACTAGTAACAAAATTAAATTTTGTGTATCAAACTTTGCTTTTGACATCTGAAGTATTAATTTAATCTGTTCTTACAACAACTATTAATCAAAACCATTAGAAGAGAATGGTAAGTAATATATATATTATATACAGAACTGTGAAACATTCATTATTATGTTACTCTACCAGTGAATAAATTAAAAAGCAAAGTTAGGTCTTAGTGATAATTTGGACATGAAAGTAAGAAGAGAGAGATAGTCCAGTTATAATGCACATGTTTTTTACTTGAAGCAAACAGATTGAATTGTGACACTTATTAATATAGTAAGATCAGTGTAGGGATTTCTTAGGGGTAGAAGTATTATTCTGTTTAGCTTATGTTTGAGCTATCTATGAGAAGACAAATAAAGAAGTTAAATGGATAATTGTTTCTACAAGTCTAGGCTGAATTTTTATTTTAAAACATACCTTATTGAGATGATGTTGTCACTTTTTTTTTATGCTTACATTGAACAATATGTCCTAAGTATTGCTATGAAATCAAGTTTATTAATATACCTAGTAAGTCTGTTCATAAATATTTGTAATAGTTGCATTATACTTTTATATATTATTCAGCATAATTTTCTAATCCTATTTCAAAGTAAGTATTTCCCTCCATATATTGTTGTAAATAGCAGAGATGGAAGGAAAGAAGTGGATTAACGTTATCAACCCACTCCAACTTTTAATTTCAACTCTGAGCTTTTGATTGTGATACTTTTGCTAGTTATAATACTTAACATTCATAAACGCATGTGTTAGATTTTGTTTTTTAATATCAAATTTTGCTGTTTATATATCTCTAAATTAGATAGGAATGTGAGTATTTTACAAAATGATCAAACTCACAAGTAAAGGGAAAAAGTAAATTTGTTTCCTCGGTTCAGGTGGATGAGATTTATTGATCCCAATGATAATAACTTCAGTAGAAATGAACACAACAAAAAGTATTTGCTCTCAAGCACTCTACAGTCAAGTGAGAGACAAATATACATACAGCAAACTATGGAACGAGGTAGACTACAATGAGCATCATGTGAAAGATACCAAGATCCAAGTGGTTTTAATGCTTTGGAGCAGTCCCATCTGTGGATTAATTTATGTAATTCTGAAAAAGAACAAGTCCTCAGTAGACATATGTGGTTTAGTCATCTTGGACATTTTGCTTTGTCTTTTTAGAATCTTACTTTGTATGGAACATATTTTCTTTACATGAAGAATCGATTGAAGCGGTGATTGAAAATATTTTTCCAGCCTTTTCACGCTGCTACTGTGCAGATATTTTAACAGAGGAAGAAAACACTATTCCTTCATATGGTGTAAAATAATAAGGAATACCATAGCAAAACTCAGCTCTCATATCCTTGTTGATGGTTTTCTCCATACATTATTGCTTATTTATAGCACAGAATGTTTTCTCCTAAAGAGAAGTCTATTGCTGTTGTAGCAGTAATGTGGTGCAAATAAAATCATGATTATATTCCTTCGGGAAATGCACCTGCAGTTTTCCAATTTAACTACCTAAGGTATATATTTGAACAGTTTTCTTTTTCTAGTACACATAGAGTTGAATGTCACTTTCATAATAATTAGATAATAGGTTTGTTGTGATCCTCTGTAAGGAGGTGCAGTAATAATATATGTAAATACTGGAACTGAGACCTTACTTTCGTCAGGCTTTGAAGATATTTTGTCATTGTATGAAGGATTAAGAATGCTACAGTTCTTTACTCTCACTTAGAAGAATACTATTTTATAATTTCTTATGTACAATGGCAGTATTTGACTATTTTTGTAAAGTCAGGCATTGATATATTTAAATTAGATCAAGAATTATATAGATATTATGTATATATTGTATGTGTGTTTTTCTGTGTTTTGTGTGCATGTGTTTGTGTATTGCTAGGTAGTATTAAAAACTCTTAAAATCTATAAGAACTTGAGAATTAAGATAGTCAGATTCACCATTACACTGGCGTATGCATGCCTCAAAATAAATTAGCTGTTAACACCTGGGATGACACAATCATTCAGATCTCCTGATTCTCAGAGGGTCTTTCACCTTTCCTTCCTTCCCCATTCTTCCTTCCTGTCTTTCCCTCCTTCTTTTCTTCCCTTTCTTCCTTTCATTTTTTCTTAGATGATTAAAATATAAATCAGATCATATCACTCCTCTCCTTCAAACTTCAGTGTATGGCTAGTACTATGGGCAAGAACCTAGATGAATAGTGCTAAACAAGTTAGACATGTTTTTCTTGTTATCATGGAGCTTGCAGGGCTGAAAAGACAAATGTAAACAAATAATATATATGTATTCTGTGTTGATATATGTATCTGTGTTGATAGAGTAAGCCATAAGTATTTCATATATCTAATGATACAATGGCTTAGTAGAATTGTTAAAGGGTAGCCCTTATATTAAATAAGATTATTTCTGCATTGAAGCATTAAAAAATATGATTTGAAAAACATTTGAAAAAGACTGAGATAAGATTGAATATAATGTATCAGTTTTAAAACATAGAGTTAGTTTAATTCATTTGAAGCACTGATTTTTAAAATACTACTTTGGGGGGGCTACCTGTGTGTCTCAGTTGGTTAAGCATCATCCTTCAGCTCAGGTCATGATCCCAGGGTCCTTGGATAGAGTCCCGCATAGGTCTTGCTCAGCGGGAAGCCGGCTTCTCCCTCTGCCCCTCCCCCATTGCTCATGCTCTTGCGCTTGCTCTCTCTCTGACAAATAAATAAATAAATAAATAAATAAAAATCTTTAAAAAAATAAATAAAATACTACTTTTTGGTTACGGGCAATAGTTTTATATAATTAGTTTTAGTTATTATTCATGTAACACAGAGTCTTAATTAGAAAATGGTTTATGTAGAAGTGAGATAGGGACTGGCTCATCTTGATTCATTATAAAACATCTGAATTGGGATTCTCTCGCTCCTCACCCTCTGCCCCACCCCCACCCCATTCATGTGCTTGTTCTCTCTCTCTCTCTCTCTCAAAAAAGGAAAATCTGGACAGCCTCCCACTGAAAATATATAATATACATTTTTTTAAAAGATTTTATTTATTTATTTGACAGAGAGAGACACAGCGAGAGAGGGAACACAAGCAGGGGGAGTGGGGGAGGGAGAAGCAGGCTTCCCGCGGAGCAGGGAGCCTGATGTGGGGCTCGATCCCAGGACCCTGGGATCATGACCTGAGCCTAAGGCAGACACTTAACAACTGAGCCACCCAGGCGCCCCTATAGTATACATTTAATATTTATTTTGGACCCCCCACAAACAGGAAAATTGCTTAATATATTAGCATTTGGATTTTTCTTTTTAAAACAAGAAACTATTTCTTTAGGGAAGGTTATATGTTGATGTTTTAGCAGCAAAACTGGACAGTAGATAATTGCCTGAATAAAACATGATTTCTCTATGAAGCTGTTCATGAAGTTATTTTTTAAGTCTTAGTTATGGAAAGTCACTGTTTCAACATGACACAATGATCATAAGATAATGGATTCTGGCATTGATAAAAGTAGAATTTTCTAATCCAGGCTCTGACTATTATAATGGAAAGGAGGGAAAAGCTTGCAGTTGGTGGTTATTTGAATTGTGCTAAGATTATTAGTTTTCTATGCATAATCCGTGTGAATGTTGGAATAGGAGCAAGTGAAACACTAGAAATCACTTTATTTTATACTCAAATATCTGAAGCTGAAGAACCTGTGAATTTTTTTAAGATCCTGATAAAGTGTTATTTATTATCTCCCAAATAAACTAAGGAATTACAATTCCTTAGAATGTTTATATATATGATCATATTAGTGTAATTATCAGTTTCGGAAAACATAATATATACTGGAGTTACATCTTCACCTTGGCTTCTCTTTTGCCTAGATCCCACATCTCAAGCACAACTCATGTCTCACGCTAGAGAAGTACTGTCAAATTATTTTCTAGATCCCACCATTCACATCATTTCTACTACTCATCAACCCAGGGCACTGGCATCCCATGTGTGGACACGGAAATAATGTTTTAACCTGTTTTCTTCAGACATGTATCATATAACCTCACTGATATGAGGAATTCTTAATCTCAGGAAACAAACTGAGGGTTGCTGAAGTGGTCGGGTTGGGAGGGATGGGGTGGCTGGGTGATAGACATTGGGGAGGGTATGTGCTATGGTGAGTGCTGTGAATTGTGCAAGACTATTGAATCACAGATCTGTACCTCTGAAACAAATACTTTATATGTTAAAAAAAAAGAAGAAGAAGATAGCAGGAGGTGAAGAATGAAGGGGGGGAAATCAGAGGGGTAGACGAACCATGAGAGACTATGGACTCTGAGAAACAAACTGAGGGTTCTAGAGGGGAGGGGGTTGGGGCATGGGTTAGCCTGGTGATGGGTATTAAAGAGGACACATTCTGCATGGAGCACTGGGTTTTATACGCAAACAATGAATCATGGAACACTACATCAAAAACTAATGATGTAAAGTATGGTGATTAACATAACATAATACAAAAAAATAATAATAATAACCTGTTTTCTTCCTTGCACCTTTCCTTATATCTTGACTCCTTCCAGTCTATTCTCCACAAAGACTAGATGATCTTGTTAAATCAGACCATGTCACTTCTCCACTCTGAATTCCAATCTCACTTAAAATACATCCCAAACCTTTATGGTCTTAGGCTCAGGTACTTCTCTAATCTATCTGCTATCTCCCTTTGTCCAGTTATGAATTACATAGAATTTTTTGAACTACAAGCATGTTGTTAGCATTTAACAGGTCAAACAAATGAAAGGCAAATACCCATCTATGTTAATTTAAAATGAAATATGTTTTTAAAAATAAACAGTGGAGGCCAGTTTCTTCCATTGCCTCAGGCATTCTAATTTGGTCAGATAGGTTGTTCACTTTAAATAATGCTGAAGTAACTGTCGTTAAATGAAAGGATAGTAGCACCTGTAAGATGTAAGAGAATTGTTGTGATCTTGCAAAAATAATGTTGGAAGTCTTCTGGAAGCAAATAATTTGGCAAGATTCAAAAGAAATTACGCACGAGAGTCAAATGGGTTCCACTTGCCTGGATTAAATATGTAACAGAAATCAGGATCCATCCTCTCTTTAAGTCATGGAGAAATGTCCCACCATATTATAGTTTACTGCTAAATTAAGTGCTTTATGGAGGGTTTGTGGATTTTCCTTACTTTAAAGCATACTGCATCAACAACTATCAAATGGAATATGATGGTCCATTGGTCTGAGCAGTGTGAAAAGCCTTATGGTCTTTTTTTTTTTTTTTTTAGGAATAGCAATGCACTTTATTTTTTATTATTATGTTAATCACCATACATTACATCCTTAGTTTTTGATGTAGTGTTCCATGATTCATTGTTTGCGTATACCACCCAGTGTTCCATGTAGAACTTGCCCTCTTTAATAACCATCACCAGGCTAACCCATCCCCCCAACCCCCTCCCCTCTAGAAACCTCAGTTTGTTTTTCAGAGTCCATAGTCTCTCATGCTTTCTCTCCCCCTCCAGTTTCCCCCCCTTCATTCTTCCCCTCCTGCTGTCTTCTTCTTCCTTTTTTTTTTTTAACATATAAAGTATTATTTGTTTCAGAGGTACAGGTCTGTAATTCAACAGTCTTACACAGTTCACAGCACTCACCATAGCACATACCCTCCCCAATGTCTATCACCCATCCACCCCATCCCTCCCACCCCCCCACCACTCCAGCAAACCTCAGTTTGTTTCCTGAGATTAAGAATTCCTCATTTCAGTGAGGTCATATGATACAAATCTTTCTCTGACTGACTTATTTCGCTCAGCATAATACCCTCCAGTTCCATCCACGCCATTGCAAATGGCAAGATTTCATTCTTTTTGATGACTGCATAATATTCCATGGTGTGTGTGTGTGTGTGTGTGTGTGTGTGTGTGTGTGTGTGTACACACACCACTTCTTCTTTATCCATTCATCTTTTGATGAACATCTTGGCTCTTTCCACAGTTTGGCTTTCTGGACATTGCTCTATAAACATCGGGGTGCACATAGCCCTTCAGATCCCTAAATTTGTATCTTTGGGGTAAATACCCAGTAGTGCAATTGCTGGAACGTATGGTAGCTCTATTTTCAACTTTTTGAGGAACTCCGTACTGTTTTCCAGAGTGGCTGCACCAGCTTGCATTCCCACCAGCAGTGTAGGAGGGTTCCCCTTTCTCTGCATCCCTGCCAACATCTGCCATTTCCTGACTTGTTAATTTTAGCTATTCCGACTGGTGTGAGGTGGTATCTCACTGAGGTTTTGATTTAGATTTCCTTGATGCTGAGTGATGTTGAACACTTTTTTCATGTGTCTGTTGGCCATCTGGATGTCTTCTTTGGAAAAATGTCTGTTCATGTCTTCTGCCTATTTCTTGATTGGATCATTTGTTCTTTGTGTGTTGAGTTTAAAAAGTTCTTTATAGATTTTGGATACTTGCCCTTTATCTGATATGTCATTTGCAAATATCTTCTCCCATTCTGTTGGATATCTTTTGGTTTTGTGACTGTTTCTTTTGCTGTGCAAAAGCTTTTTATCTTGATGAAGTTCCAATAGTTCATTTTTGCCCTTGCTTCCCTTGCCTTTGG
>NW_023270003.1:0-24592 GCF_011800145.1 Mirounga leonina
GCCTGAGCCTAAACCTAATGGGAGCCCCTGGAAGTGTGCGTCACCAGAGGACAAGGTCAGAATCCGTTCATTGCAACCTTCTCACAGGGGCTGGGAACAGGCAAGAGGGGGGTGGCTTTGCCCAGACCCCAGAGCAGACCCAGGCCCCTCTGAGCTGTGCTCCATGTCCCGCCCAGCCCCTGGCTCATCCTTGCATTGCCAAGTGGGCCGCAGCCTCCTGTGATAGCAGGTCCGGAATGTATGTAGAGGTCCTACCCCTGATGGCGTCCCTAGGAGTAGAAGCCAGAACACCGGACTGTGCAGATGGGGAGCCTGGGGAGGCCCTGAGAGGCACAGGGCCTGTCCAGGGTCACAGCCCTGGGCATGCACGGGAGCCCAGTCTGAAGTCAGCTCTGTGTCCTCACAGCGGGGACACCGGCTGCACCCAGGCCTTGGGAAGGCTGTGGGGGGGCTGTGAGGGAGTCACTGTATGGATGGGGCATGGGGGGAGGGGGAGCATTGAGCAGCCGCGGGAGGGGGCCCTCGGGGGCGGGGGTCTTGTGTGAGGAGGAAGTTGGGTAAGGGGACTGGTGACCTCACTTCCCTGACAACAGAGTCCAACAGAATTTGGAACCCAGGTAACAAAG
Source organism: Mirounga leonina (assembly GCF_011800145.1). Taxonomy (NCBI): domain Eukaryota; kingdom Metazoa; phylum Chordata; class Mammalia; order Carnivora; family Phocidae; genus Mirounga; species Mirounga leonina. The sequence goes on from NW_023270003.1 coordinate 627, forward strand.
GCACCCACATTCCAGAGACAGCCCCCTGCCCAGCTCATTTCGTTGGAGATCATCCAACCATGAACATGTGGGCTTGTTGCCTCCCTAAGTCTGGATGCTGGGGCTAAAGAAAGCCCGCCCTGCAAACGCTGGCCCCCGCTGGGGATGTCCGATCAGGGCTCCCCACCGCCTCTGGCCGTTTGGCCGGAAGGCCCGAAAGGAGACACCAGGAGGCCCAGACCTGCCACCCAGCCCCACAGGGTCTAATCCACCTGTGCAGCCCCAGGTCCCCTCCCCTCCGTGTGTGTGTGTGTGTGTGTGTGTGTGTGTGAAGAGGGGTCATGTGGGGTGGGCCAACGCCATTCAAGAGCAGGCTGATGAGGGGTCAGATAACCCGTGGGCAGGTCATGTTCAAGGTCAAGGCTGGCTGGGTGGGACGGGGTGTGGGGGGCTGTGAGCTTCTGCCCAGGGTTTCTCTCGATCGCCCTGTAGGGATGGGTCATTGTCCCGCGTGCAGGGCTGTGCACCCACAGGTGTGTGATCTGGGAGCAGCAGGGCAACTGGGCAGGGGACAGGGAGGTTGGCCGGGCAGGACTGGGATGCCTCCGTGCCGGCTACCCGTCCCTGTCTTTGCAGACCTCCGATGAGATCGGCACGAGGCTGGCGGACACCCACTCCATGTCCGGGATCCGGAGCGTGACCCCACAGGACTCCCCTGGAGCAGGTGCTGGGGATTGCGGGGAGAGGCCTCCGACACCACCCAGACCACTGTCCCTGGTGGTCATTGACTGCATTGTACTCCAGGAGCCGGAGCCCACGGAGGCCGAGCCTGAGGCTGAGAAGCCCGGGGCTGGGTGCCCGTGGGTGTGTGCGGAAGGGGGGGGGCTGGCCCCACAGGGAGGAGCCCCCAGAGCCTGGTGTGGGGCCTGAGGCACCGACTGGGCTCAGAGCACCCAGCGGGTGGACTGCGGTCGGGGAGACGCCCCGGGCAGGGCTCCTTCCTGGCTGCGGCTTCTCTGGGAGGCCCTGGGCTGGGTTCTGTCTCCACGGAGAGCAGGCTCGGGCTGAGCTTTTCTCCTCTCACAGCTGCTCCACCACCTGAGGAGCTAGAGCTGGTTCCAACTCCTTCGGCAGCTCTGGACGGAGGGGTGGTGGCTGCGACTTCAGCAGGAGACCAGGAGCCGGCAGGTGACCCAGCACCCGGCCATGGAGAGCCTGACAGGGGCCAGGAAGGGCCTGCTGGACAACCTGCCTCCGGAGAGCCTGCCCCTGGGCCTGCCCCTGTGCCTGCCATAGCCGCCGCCCCTGCGCCTGCCCCGAACAGTGGCCCTGCTCCTGCCCCCGACCCAGCTCCTGCCCTGGATCCTGACCCATCCCTACCCCTGCCAGTGCCCCGGTTCTTGCCCCTCACCCAGATACTGCCCCGGGTCCTGTACCTGCCAATGCGGCAGACCCTGTCCCTCCCCTTGCACCTGCCCCCTCCCCTTCCCCGGCTTGTGCTCCTGTGCCGGCCCCTGCCCCAACTCCTGCCCCTTCCCCTGCCCCTTCCCCTGCCCCTACCCCTGCTAGAGCCAATGTCCCTTCTCCTGACCCACCTCCTGCCCCTGCACCTGCCCCTTCCCCAGCACCTGCCTGTGCACCTGTTCTTGCCCCTGACCCAGCTCCTGACCCTGCACCAGCCCCTTCCCTTACCTGTGCACCTGTTCTTGCCCCTGATCCGGATCCTGACCCTGACCCAGCTCCTGCCCTCGATCCTGCCCCTTCCCTTGCCCCTGCCTGTGCTCCTATTCTTGCCCCTGATCCGGGTTCTGCCCCTGCCCCTGCCTGTGGTCCTGTTCCTGTCCCTGACCCAACTCCTGCCCCTGCACCTGCCCCTTCCCCTACCTGTGTTCCTGTTCTTGTCCCTGACCCAGCTCCTGCCCTGGATCCTGTCCCTTCCCTTGACCCTGCCTGTGCTCCTATTCTTGCCCCTGATCCGGGTTCTGCCCCTGCCCCTGCCTGTGATCCTGTTCCTGTCCCTGACCCACCTCCTGCCCCTGCACCTGCCCCTTCCCCTACCTGTGTTCCTGTTCTTGCCCTGGACCCAGCTCCTGCCCTGGATCCTGCCCCTTCTCCTGCCCCTGCCTGTATTCCTGTTCTTGCCCTTGACTCGGCTTCTGCCCCTGCAACTGTCCCTTCCCCAGCCCCTCCCTGTGCTCCTATCCTTGCCTCTGCCCCAGCTCCTTCCCCTTTCCCTACCCGTTTCCCTGCCCCTGCGTGTGCACCCATTCCTGCCCCTGGCCCACCCCCTGCCCCTGCACCTGTCCCTTCCCCTGCCTGCGTCCCTGTTCCGGCCCCTGCCCCTGCCAGAGCTGATGCCCCTTCCCCCGCTAGTGTCCCTGTTCCTGCCCCTGCCAGATCCGATGCCCCTTCCCCTGCCTGCGTCCCAGTTCCTGCCCCTGCCCCTGCCAGAGCCGATGCCCCTTCCCCTTCCAGTGTCCCTGTTCCTGCCCCTGCCCCTTCCAGAGCTGATGCCCCTTCCCCTGCCTGTGTCCCTGTTCCTGCCCCTGCCAGAGCCAATGCCCCTTCCCGTGCCAGTGTCCCTGTTCCTGCCCCTGCCCCTGCCAGAGCCGATGCCCCTTCCCCTGCCAGTGTCCCAGTTCCTGCCCCTGCCAGAGCCGATGCCCCTTCCCCTGCCAGTGTCCCTGTTCCTGCCCCTGCCAGAGCCAATGTCCCTTCCCCTGCCGGTGTTCCCGTTCCTGCCCCTGCCCCTGCCAGAGCCGATGCCCCTTCCCTTGCTTTCCAGGGCCGCTGCCCCTTCCCCTGTCCCTGCCTGTGCTCCTGTACTTGCCCCTGACCCAGCTCTTCCCGTGGATCCTGCCCCTGGCCCTGCTCTTGCATCTGGCCCTGCTCTTGCATCTGGCCCTGCTCCTCCTCCTGCTCCTGCAGGGCTCCCAGAAGCACATCCAGAGCCCACATCCTCACGGGGAGAGCTCCTTTTACCATTACCCTTAGCTCCATCACCCGACCCCGATGCCCCGCCAGATTGTTTCATCCCCTCCCCCTATGTTCTTTCTCTCTGGTTCGTATTAACTGTTCTATTCTCTTTCCATATCCTATATGCTGTTTATTATTTATTTTAAATAAAATGAATTGTTTTCAGTTGAACAAGTCCTGAGCATCAAGTACATTCCCAACGCTGGGCCACCACACCACAGAACATGGCTGTGGAATATCTGCTTCCCCAAAGGAGTCCCCGAACCAGCAGGCCTCCCTGGAAACCCCTAAGCTGCTTCCTCTCTCTGTTCCTTTACATGTTCTGGATGTTTCCTGTACGTGGAATCACACAGTATGGGCCTTTGTGTCTGCCCCCCTATTTTCAAAGGGGACTCTTTCTTTTCTGCGTTGACTTGACATAGAATTTCCCTTATTGGATGTTGAAATCCCCAATGGATTACAGATGAGATGGAACCATAGAGCCCCCTTTGGTAAATATGGACACAATCTTGTGGCGGAGACCCCTGTTCCTGCTGGGACACTTCAGCCTGACCCCAGACAGGAAAGGGCTGGTTCCTCCTGTCACCCACAGAGAAACCAGGGAAATGCAGAAAGCTGGAAGACACACCCCAAAGGGCCAAAGCATTCCTCACAACCCAAGGCCACAGAAAGGTTTCCCATGCCTCTGGTCCAAACCATGCTCCAAGTCACTGGGTTCCACAGGGACAGAGACGAAATGCATGCAAGTCCAAGGGGAGGGGGGCAGGCATGGGGGCAGTCAGAGATGCAGGAGCTCCCGGGGAAGGACTCTGGCAAAGGAAACCCTATGGAGGCAGCACTGGTCACCCTCAGCCTGGCAGGTGTCTGGTCTGGGGACCAGCAGCCCTGGCGAGAACGTGAGGAAATGGAGGTCCCCGGGAGAGAAGGGTGATGGGCACCCCTGTCTGGGAGAACAGTGAGCAGCACCCATCCCAGGCCACAGGTGCACCCATCACCTAGTGTGGGCAGCTCACTCCCACCGTGTCGAAGGGAACACCGTGTCCATCAACCTCTCTTTGCAACAGAATCCATAAAGTGGAGTTTCTGGGTCAACATGTATCCAGTGTTGAAGGTACAAGCCTCAATTGCCAACATCCCAGGTCTGCTTGTCCACCTTGAGCCTTGTTTGGGAAGCAGGGGTGGGGATCCCTGGGGCTGTGACCTGTGGGAGGGGTGGGGAGGGGGAGCTCTGAGTGGAGTGACCAAGGTACCTGGGGTGACCTGCCCAGCAGGGACCCTCCCGCCCCCAGCCCCTCTCCTGACCTCGTGCACTGAGATGGTGTAGGTTTGTAGGCCCCTTGCAGGCCCAGATCATTTGAGGACTGCACTGAGGTTAAGGACGGCCAGGCAGGCCTGGGCCAGGAGGAGAAAATGTTCTCTTCCCCTTACCTCATGTTGCAAGGCCTAAATGCCTGGATCAGCAGGAAGTGGCTCTTGCCTAGCTTAAAGTGTATCTTTCTAAACAGAAGTGTTCTTTCTAAAGACAAAGAACATGTTGTCTCCAAAGGAAGGATGGCTAAGAGAAGTCTTTATTCTGCAAGCATAAACAGGATATATTTTGCTCTTATTGAATTTCGTGTATATTTCACTTCACGGATGTTGGCTTGATACATTGTTATGTTTATCTGATCTCTGCGAGTATATAGCTATGTGAGAAATAAACGGCAGTATGCAGTTGCAAGTGCTGCCTTTGCTCTGCATCCCCTGTGTCCTGGTGATTTCGCAGACCCTTACCCAGGGACCCCAACGCACTAGACTTTGACAGCAAACCTTCTTGAGAATGAAGTCACCTGGAAGAGGCTGTTGGTCAAACATTGTGCTTCTGCAACATGGGCACATACAAGCTTGAGCACTGCAGTCCCCGGCTTCCCACCCCATTGCTGTTCTACTATACACACCTGCATACACGCGCACATGCACGCACACACACACCCTGGTCTTTCCTGAGTTCCTAATTAGGCCAGCTGAATAAGATTCTTGCAGGCTGAAAACTCAAATGTCAATACTGCAGAGTGTATTAATTACTCCTGGCTCTCCAATTAATTCACCAAGTCACTTAACATCTTTGAGCTCTAGCCTGTGTCGAACAGGCTCACACGTAAATACTAAAGTATCTACCAACGAATGCAGTGCATGGGTAAGCACACAGACACAGACACTGGTCCTGTCTCCAGCCAGCATACCAAGGACCCGTTCGTAATTAAAGCCAGAGTGAGATGGCAATCTCTTACGTGGCTGGCAGGTGTAGGCCCTCAAGCATCTTCCCGGTAAATACCCCACAAATGTCATCAAGACTTAGAAATACTCACAAGCATGATGCAGAAACACCTCTTCTAAGAATGCGTGACAAGGAAATAATCCAAAATGCGATCAAGAATTTATTTACAGATACTGTAACAGTGAAAAAGCAGAAACCACACAGATGTTCATCAACAGAAAACCGCCAGGCTATGCTATCTCCTGTCACTGGAATGAGGGCCCTCGATGGTCTGAACGTCTCCATCCCCCTAAAATCCACACACTGAATCCTGACCCCCAGAGATGATGGCGTTAGGGAGAGGTCCTTAGGAAGGAGCCCCCATGAGTGGGGTCAGTGTTTTACAAGGGCCCCACAAAGCTCCCTTGCTCCTTCACCACGGGGGCACATGGCGAGGAGAGAGGATGTCGGCTCACAAGCAGGGGAGAAGCCTCCACCACTCTGAGAGGTAAGTTTCTGTTGGTAGAAGCTACCCACTCTGCTGTTTTGTCGTTGACGCCCTGCTGGACTAAGATGGCCTCTACTTTCTTTTTAAAGAGCTTTACTGAGAATCAACTCACATGCCACATAACACACCCACTTAAAGTGGTTTATAGTCTATTCGCTAAATTGTGCAACCACCAGCACATCTAAGTTTAGGACGTTTTCCACCATGTGCCCATTAAAAGTCAATGCCCATGACCCCCATTCTGTCCCTAAGACACAAGAGACCGCTAATCTACGTTCTGTCTCTACACATTTGCCTGCTGCAGATATTTCGTATCAGTGGAATCTGGCACCGTGTGGACGCTGTCTGGCACGGCTCACGTCGTGTGCGGTCCTCAGGCCCACCCGTGTGATACAGCGCGTCAGCGCCTCACTCTCTTCTCTTGCTCCGTGACGTCACACCGTTTGGGTGTACCACCCTTCACTACCGTGTGCATCAGCTGATGAACATCTGGGTTGGCTTTAATGAACGATGCTCCCACGAATGCTCACACAGTAACTGTGTCCAACTCTCGAGAAATGCCAGATTGTCTGCCGGAGTGGCCACACCAGTCTCACGTTCCCCTCAAAAACACAAGAGACTTCGAATTCCTCCGCACCCTTGCTAACATTTGCTACTGTTCCCCTTTTTGATTCTAGCTACCATGGTGGGTATGAAATGCTGAACCTCGCTGTGGTTTCTTCATGTGCTTACTGGCCATTTATACATCTTCTCTGGAGAAATTTCTGTCCAAACACTTTGCTCATGTTTTAATTAGCTTGTCTTCTTACTGAGTTAGAAGAGCTCCTTATGTTATTATGGATTTAAGTCTCTTATCAGATACACGATTTGCTAACATTTTCTCCCATTCTGAAGATGTCTTTTCACTTCCTTTGAGACTATTGCTTACAGAACAAAAGTTTTAATTTTGATGTTATCCATCCAAACTACCTACATTCCTCTTTTGTCACCTTCACTTTTGGTGTCATACTTAAGAAGACATGGCCTAGCCCAAGGTCGTGAAGATCTACTCCTATGTCTTCTCATAGCGTTAGCTCTTCCACTGAGGTCTATGATTCATTTTATTTTTGTGTATGGAGAGACCCAGGGACGTGCTTTTTTTCTTTTTTTTTTTTTTTTTCTTTTTGCAAGTTGAGACTTAGTTGTCCTAGCACCATTTGTTCAAAAACACCATTTTCCCAATTTAATTGTCTTGACATCCTTGTCAAAAATCAACTCACCATAAACATGAAGATTTATTTCTAGAGTCTCAATTCTTTTCCATTAACCTACATGTCTGTCCATATGCCAGAATGACATTTGCTTGATTGTTGTAGTTTTGTAGTAAGTTCTGATATCAGGAAGTTTGAGTCCTACAACTTGGTCCTTGTTCAAAATTGTTTTGACTATCCTGGGTCCCTTAAATTTCCATATGAATTTAAAGATAAACTTGTCATTCTATGCTAAAAAGTCACTATGGCTTTGACAGGGTTGCAATGAATCTTTACATCAATTTGGGGAGGGCCACCATCTTAACACTATAAAGTGTTCCAATCCACGAACGTGGGATCCATTTACTGAAATCTTTAGTATCTTTCAACAATGTTTTACAGTTTTCAAAATATAAATCTTATACCTTTTCACTAAATTAACACCTAATTTTATTCAATTTGATGTTAATGTAAATGAAATTGTTTTCATATTTTCATTTTTGGATTTCACGTTGCAAGTGTATAGGCATATAACTGATTTTTTTAAGATTTTATTTATTGGGGGGGGGGCATGAGCAGGGGAGAGGAGCATAGGGAGAGGGAGAAGCAGACTCTGCACTGAGCGCAGAGCCCAAAGCGGGCTCACACTCGGGACCCTGAGGTCATGACCTGAGCCGAAACCAAGAGTCAGACACTTAACCAACTGAGCCACCCAGGTGCCCCTATAACTGCTTTTTATATCTCGATCTTGTATCCTATAATCTTCCTGAACTCATTTAGCAGCTTTCATAGTTTTTTAGTGGGTTCCTTTGGATTTCCTATATACAAGATCTTTCATCTGCAAAGAGAGACAACTTTTACCTCTTCATTTCCATTCTGGATGCCTCTTGCTTCAATTTCTTGCTTAACTGCACTGACTAGAACCAGTACAATGTTGAAGAGTAGAGAATGTAGATACCCTTGTCCTGCCCCTGATCTTAAGGGGAGAGCTTTCAGTCTTTCCCAATGACTATGGTGTTAATTGTGGGATTTTCATGGATGCTCTTTACCAGGAAATTCTTCTATTCCTAATTTGGTGAGTGTTTTTATCATGAAAAGGTGCAAAATTTTGTCAAATGCTTTTTCTGTCTCAGTTGAGGTCATTATGTGGGTTTTGTCCCTTACTCTGTTAACAGGTGTATTGCACTGATTGATTTTTATATGTTGGACCAACCTTGCATTCCTGGGATAAATCCCATTTGTCATGATGCATAATCCTTTTACTATATTGGTACATTCTGTTTGTCAATGTTTTATTGAGGATTGTTACATCCATCTCTATAAGGGATATTGGTCTGTGGTTTTCTTTCCTTGTGATGTCTTTGTCTCATTCTGATAACAGGAAAATATGAGCCTTATGGGATGAACTGAAAAGTGTTCCTTCTCTTCTATTTTTGGAAGTTTGTGAAAGGGTGGTATTAATTCTTTATTAAATATTTGGTGGAATTCACCACTGAAGTCATCTGGTCTTAGACTTCTCTTTGTAGTTTTTTTAAATTAGTAATTCAGCCTCATATATATTCCTCTTATATACTAATACCAATAAACATGGTCACACACACATTGAGACAGAGAGAGAAACAGACTTATTTTAAGGAATAGGCTCACATAATTACGGGGACTGGGAAGTCTGACATTTGCAGGACAAACCAGTGGGCTAGAAATTCAGACACATTCTGTGCCTTAAGAAGAATTTCTTCTTCAGGAAATTTCTGTCTTTGCTCTTAGCCCTTCGACTGACTGGATGAGGCCAACCCACATCAAGCAAGATAATTTGCTTTAGTCAAAGACTACTGATTTAAACGTTAATCACCCCTAAAGTATACCATCACAGCAGTGTCCATGCTGGTGTTTAACCAAACAAGGGGCACCACTGCCTCGTCAAGTTGGTACAAAATTACCGTCATAGTCAGTTTGGGTAATCTGTGTCTTTCTAGGAATATCCCCATTACATCTACATTACCTGATTTAGAGAGCTGTTCATAGTGTTCCCTTAATGCTGTTTATTTCTAAACCCACTCATGATTTTAGTGATGTGAGTCTTCTCTTCTTCCAGGTTAATCTAGGCTACGGTTTGTCTACTTTGCTGATATTTCTGAAGAACCGGCTTTGGTTCTGTTGGTTTTCCCTATTGTTTTTCTATTCTCTATTTCATTTATTTCTATTATAGTCTTTATTTCCCTCCTGCTGTTTGTTTTGGCTTCAGTATACTCTTCCTTTTGTGGTTTCTAAAAACCGAAGAGTTAAGTTAATGATTTGATGTTCTTTCTACACCGTCATTGAAGACCACAGATTCTCTTGGAGTCTGACATAGATGCATCCCCTAAGTTTTGGTATGTTGTGTTTCTTTTCCATTCATCTCAAAGTTACTTCTTAATCTTCCTTATGATTTCTTCTCTGACTCACTGCTTATCTCTACACATTTGCCAATTTCTTCACATTTCCTGCTATAACTGATAGCTAACTAAATGCCCTTGAGGTCAGAGAGCACTCTTTGTATGACTCCCATCCTTTCAAATGTACCGAGGCTCACTTTATGGCCTGGCGCGTGGTCTGGAGACTGTTCCACATGCACTTGGGAAGGGTGTGTGTCCCGCTGCTGCTGGGTGCAGTGCTCCGGAGACGAGTTAGCTCAGCTGCCGCTCAGTCGCTAGTCTTCTTTCTAGTTGCTTGCTGACCTTCTGTCCAGTTTCTCACCCATCATTGAAAGTCGCATGTCACTACTTATTAAAAAGACATTTCAAAAAATGTTTTAGGACTTCAGAAAATGCTTAGATATTTAAAAAAAAAAAGCAGTATTAAAATGTGCTTGCATAACATAATTGCTACCCTGTAAAAAAAAGTACATTGACATGAAGGCCAGAAGAAATTAACAAAACATGCAAGTGACACAGCTTCTGGGCCGTGGACCCATACTGTCACGGAGTTTTCTAACTTTTAACAAGAAGGCCATTACTTGGATTATCAACATGTTTGTCAATAGAAAATATGACTCCGTATGAGTCACAGGCCCTGCAAGGACGTGGCACCTCACTGTCACTGCTGGGGCTGCAAAACCAGCAGCCCTCCCGGCTCTGGCTCTGATGCCCCGATTCCCAGGGCCCTCTGCCCCCCTCGGTCCCCACAGGAACCAGAACATCCACAGGAAACTCCCTGTTCTCACACTCTCTGGGAACAACAAAGCCATGACGAACACACACGGAAGCCATGCAGAAGGCGCACCCAGCAGCCGCTCTGGTTCGTGTGACCCGTGGAGAAAACAAAGTGCAATGAGACAAGACTTCAGTGCAAACAAGGGAAGTGAGGGCGACAATTTCTGAAACGAATTCATCATTGGCAGCAGCTCTTCTTTCCCCACTGTGACCAGAGCCCAATTTATACTCCAAGAGTGGAGACAGGCGAAAGAATGACCACACCCGCTCACCGTCGGTGAATCGCAAATCCCCCGCATGATTTCCCCCATGCAGCCTGACTGGTTGTGGGGGCTGACTTCCTGCGTCAGTCGGGCATTAATTACAGCCCCACAAACCCCAGTCTGTGCCAAGTGCAAATGTGTGCTGACCGTCTTCTCTGGGCAAAACTAACGTACTGAAAAACAACCTGTACTTTTGAGATTCTGACTTACATACAGGAACATAAAAATATTCGTAATTTTCTTAAGTGAGTACATTGTTTATTCCAGTTCCTTTCCATATTTGCTGTCAAAAGTAATTTCCTTTAAGAAAAAATGACACACAATCAAGTAGATTGGAGCTTAACACAGGCTGATAATGAGAACCAATGGACAAACACCCCTTGCCATCCCAACCATTCTTCCCACAGGCCCAACCCACACACAGTCAGCCTGAGGTGTCCGTCCAAAGTGCCCCACCAGAATTGTTTCTAAATTTAATAGCACAGATGATAGGGGCTGGGGGATGCTGCTCTGTTTTTCACCCTGCTGAAAATGTTTAAAACTAAAATATAATTCTCTGCTTAAATTGTGCAATGCAAGGTGAGGGAATGGTTCTTAATTCTAAATCAAATTTAACACTGTTAAAAGGAATATGACAGTTGCCACTTGAAAAATACAGTCTTTACTTTAAAATTACAACATGCCTGGAGGGAAAAAGCCTAAAAAAAAAAAAATCCAACAACAGTAGAAGGGTTTCATGAAATATGCTATATTATCTCAATGGAATATTATGTGCAGGAGGTAGAAATCATCTTTACAAAGATTTCTTAATGATACAGGGGAAAGCTTGTTATAAGGTTAAATGGGAAAAGAGCACAAAACAGCATTTTATACACAATATGCCCTCGACTAGGTAATTACAACGCACAAAGAAAAGACAGAGGAACTATACCCAAACAGCTGGTACCCTGGAGGGCTGACGTGGGCCTGGCCCCATCCTGCACCTGCCTGCCGGGACACACACAGGACAGGAACCAGAGTGATTAGTAATGAGCAGCCGACAGGGGCCTGACACAGAGGACAGGTGGAAAAACGCAGCTCAGGTTCAAGGCTAGGTGAGCCCTCCCTACCCCCGTGCAGATCTAGATTCTGGGACCCACCTGCGGACCTGAGCCTACGAAGGAAGAAACCAGGCCAAGTTGGCTTCCCAGCCAACAGCCCAGAGAAGAGGCCCAGGCACTTGGAGGCCTGGCCGTGGGCAGCAGGAGGCCAGAGGAGGGCTCACCACGGGAAGGCACTGGAACAGGTAACACCGTGACTCCACCCGAGGCACAGAAATGGGGCCCAGGCAGATGCGAGACTCCCCCCAGCCAAGCAGCCACCCCTTGGGTGGGAAGCGTGAGTGCAGGGATGGAGAGAGGGGAGCTCCTTCCCCAGCGCTCCCTGCATGGCTGCAAAGAGACATAAACCCAGGCTCCCCTTGTCAGTGGTAGGGCTGTCAAAGTCAAGGACTCTGGCTCCCCGCCACGCTGCCTCAGCTTCCCAGCTTCGCTATACTGAGCAGGCACTTCTACTCACACACTGAAAAGCATGTTTTCTAACTGCACGACACACACAAAAACCCCGCAGGTATCTGGCTCAGTACGGGCCCGCTGAGCTTCCAGTCTGTGCCAAGAACACTCACACGTGAGACGCCATCCTGCTTCAAGCAGCTGAAATCAACGGGGCTGAGAGGAGAGAAGGGAAACAACACGGCGACACAGGGACAGGGCGAAACCGAGTCACGGGACCCAGAGGTCAGAAGGGACACCTGTAACTTCCACCTCATTTGAAAAATACCAAGCGGTAGCAAGTGTTGGCAAGATGTGGGCCCACGGGAACCCTCCCACGCTGCGGCGGGAACGTCCAACGGCAGCTGCCATGTGACCGCTGGGTCCACAGACGCCCAGAGATGAAAGCACGTGCGTGCCACGCCTCGCACACGGGGTCACTGCTGCAGCATTGATAATAACCAAAAAGTAGACAGAACCCAAACGTCCACCAGGAGATATGTGGATGACTAGAACGTGCTGTATCCATGCAACCAGAGGTCATCTGACCACAAGAAGGACTGAAGTGCCAACACCCGCTACCTGGACGGACCTTGAACGTGCAGAAGACGCACCCAGCAGCCGCTCACACACGGGCTCGAAGCTCTTCACACAGTAACTCCCGTGGGCCTCACAGCAACCAAGGCAATGGCGCCATGCCCTCCGATTCCCACGTCGACAAAGGCCATGCACAGCTGGTAAGGGACAGAGCCTGGGTCTGAACCCCGGCAGCCAGGCTACAGCGCTGAACGTTACCACGGGGCCCGATGACTCACCCCCAGCAGCAGCACAGGCCTGGACTGCTGACATCCAGACGCCAACGTAGGAGCGAGCCATAAACCTCCACCGTCAGGTCCCCGTAGACCCCTAACACATTGGTGACCGCAGGACTCTGGATAAGCACATTCAGAGCCACGCCTCTCAGCTGCCACCCCCAGGGCTACAATTCTCATCGCAACCCCCAGGGCAAACCTCTCCCCCAGCTCCAGATCAACGTGTCCGAACCCAGAATGGTCATCTCACCTCCTAAACCAGCTGCCTGTCCAGGACAATGGCACCACATCCACCTTGGACCCTAGGAACATGCCAGACTTCTCCTTCTCCTCACCCTCCGCTCCCATCAGCCTCCTTCCCCTCTACATCAACCCCTTCACCACCTCGCCGGCCAGGCTTTCTCTCCAGTGCCGGGCCCTGCCTTCACCTGCCTCTGGGCCTGTTCCCATCAGCCCACGATGTCTCTCTGTGCACACGGTCCTTGTTTTTGCTGGGACAGCGCGGGTCCTCTCTCAACCTTGTTCTAGACCTGCCTTCCTCAGGGGCCTGAACTAAGTCCAAAGTAGCAGCTACGTTGCTGCTTCCTCTAACTTCCAAAAGGTAAAATTCAAGCACCTGTCACATACCTGTTTCGAGAGGAAGGTGACATATCTACCAGGTGTGCTGGCTAGGCAGTCCTGCACACTCTGCCTGGCCTCTGGGTCAAGGATGCACTCTGCATGATCAGGCACCAAGGCGTGACTCGGATCGAGAACGGGCACATTCACACATCGGCAAACCTAGCGTCTATGCACCTAAAGCTTCTTATCCCTAAGGCTTCAGCCCCTTAAATTCCCAAACCTTCCCGGCATCGGGCACTCTTCCACGGCGGAATTTTCTGAGCATGTCATCTACTCCCGTTATAGAACTCCACTCATGGGGACTCCCCAGGCTTCAGTGCGCCCTAAATGACTGCACTTACCAGCCTCCACACCTGGACGGGCTCTGCACACTGCCACCCCACCTCTGAGATCACAGGAAGTCTCCTGACCTCCTCCCCCACCCCTCCTGAGGATGACAGCCTCCAGAGCCCACCCAAGACTGTGGGCCCATTCAGAGGGCAGTCAAGGATCTGTGCCACGTTTACGTAGGCAAGTGGTGGCTGGCATGTGCTGTGCGTGCACACACGCGTGTGCCTGTGAGCATAGATGTGCGTGTGCTAAACCTGCATCGGGGGACGCTGTGACCTTTGAAAGTGGGACCAAACGGCCTTTCCCCAGCAGTGTGAGGTGCTCCGCGAGGAGACCTGAGCCAGTGGCACACGACTCTGACCCATCCCAGCGCTGTGTTAACAGCCCTAGGAGACCGTCAGGGCCACTGGACCAGCTCCATGCTGCTCCATTTCCAGGCTACTCCTGTTCTCCCCTTGTTCCCGGCTTCCCCGTGTTCTCTGACCATTTCTTCATGCCCTGCAAGTTGCTTCCACCACTCATCATCCTGGCCAGCCTCCCCATGAAGATGAACCAACCCTCTGCAAAGGAAGCAGTCAATCTACTTGATGAGCCAAAGTCCTCCGAATCAGACCCTGTTTGTCCACCCCAGATACATCAGCCACTGTTCACTTCCCATCTCCGTCTTTTTCAAGTCACAAAACATGGCATTAAAAGGCTGCTATGTGGCAGGACCTGCAAAGTCAGGACCCTGCTGCTCAGAAGTGGCTGCCCCTGCCTGGGACATCACAGTCGTTGGAGCTGATGCCGGATTCCCCTCCTCCCTCGTGAACCAGCAGGAGCACGGCAGGCCTGGAGCCGGGGACCCGCAACAAACCCTCCACGGGCAAAGCCCGGCTCCCGATCAGGCCCGGCACCTCTGCCCACCGCAGCCTGAGGGCGCCTGGAGGGATCTCACACCAGGAGGGGATTCTTCTCCCCTCAATTAATGGGGACTGTTTCCCAGAGTTCAGCTTAGAAGAAAGGAAAACCAAAACAACACACGCGTGCCCTGAGGACAGAGTCATGGGCATCTTTTGGGAGGGAGGGCGCACGCGGGCTGACCCCTGTGCCATTGGGCACCACGAGCATCTGAACGGTCATGTGGGAACAGAATGCAGACCCCAAAGTCCTGCAGGACACTCAGGGATCCAAACCACACAATCCTATCACCAGGTTTCACCCTCTGAAAGAAAAAACTGTATCTGCAAGATCTTCAATAAGCAAAGCATCTAAGGTTTACCCGCTTAAAAACCCAGCCAACCAGAACACCTTCAGCCTAGTGGCTGGCAGCACGCGTGCCCCGTGCCCGGGAGCTTCTGCACAGCGCCCGGGCTTCCCCGCGCCCAGCAGACTTGTCCCAGAGCTGCCGCGGGGACTCATCCTATGGGGACCGCCCTCCCTTGTCACCAGGCCCAGCATCACAGCAGGTCTTCCAGCCCGTCCACTGCACTCCCACGCTCCCTCCACACGACGCCCCTGCTCATCCCACAAGGCACAGCTGGAGCGCCACAGAGTCGTCTGAGCCCTAGGCCTGGGTTTGCTTTCCTGCACCCCATGCACCTCAAGATAACACGAATGTCTGTTTTCATTAAACTTCTTTGTTACTGGTTTAAAACCTGTCTTCCTGCTGTAACCACAAGCTCAACGGGGCAGGAACCACACTCGCTTTGCTCGCCTGTGTCCCTACCACCCTGCCG
Source organism: Mirounga leonina (assembly GCF_011800145.1). NCBI lineage: Eukaryota > Metazoa > Chordata > Mammalia > Carnivora > Phocidae > Mirounga > Mirounga leonina. The sequence goes on from NW_023270003.1 coordinate 16,019, forward strand.
AGGACCAGGAGATGCCCTCTCGACACAGGCTGACTTGAACTGACGCGGTCTCCACACGCTGGTGCTCTGCCCAAGACCAGCACCCCGGCGCCCGCCCATGAAGGTCTTCGTGAATGACACTACCGCACAGGAGGCTGGCGGGTCGGGCTCCAGGACACTTCAACAGACCTGAGGCTTTCTAAAGTAAGGAGAGGTGGACCAGGACCGACACACGAACACTCCCAAGTGCGGATGGCAAGAGGTGAAAGAACTCACACCCACCAATCATACCTGAAAGCCAGGACCAAAAGGTAAAACATGTCCACTTAAAGACACTGCCAACTGCCAGAAATAAATGGTGCATTTCATACAAATGTCCCCAAACCACCCCGTACATCCACTCGATGCACGTGCTCGTCCTGGTGCGTGTGCACACGTGTGTGCAGGGGGGTGTCACAGGAAGGCAGGACAGAGCACAAATCCTAGCTCCTCTGGTTCTTCTCTCTTCTAGACAATGACCACCACAGTCCGTCTCACTGACGATTCAGGCAAACCCAGTTAAGGATGGCTTGGGTCTTACGGCATGAGTTGGTGGTAAAGTAGTTGAGACAAACTTACTTACCACATTAATTAAATGGTCTATTTAACATGGAATATCAATTCTCTAATCCCATCTCAGCTGAACTTCTTCTTTCAATTAACAACCCCGAAGTCTACTGACAGGCCCTACTGTGCTAGGATCATTAAGAACATTTTCATTATCTGACAAGGCGGGAGGAAGAAGCAGAAAGGCAAGCGCTCTCGGAGCAGGCTTCTCCCCTCCATGAGAGCCGATTAGAGACGGAGCCGTGGTGGTCCTCATTAGTTGCTTAGCAATGAAAGCCCTCCTATGAAACCAGCAACGCAAACAAAGTGTGAGAGGTTGCAATAAAACGCACTGAACGAGCATGTTCTCGTCCTCAGAGAGTAATCTGTCCCAGCCAAACCTCCTCCCTCGGATCACAACCATGATGAGAAGCTGAAGCGGCTAAAGACACAATCTCATAAAAACAAACAAATATCAAGTCGGGAAGGTTCACGTGAAGACAAATTAAAATTGTTTTTTAATAAAAATGCACGCAAACGGCAAATCCCTCCTTTGGTTATTTATTTTTTATCCACAGATAAATTAAAAAGTAGATCCCACATTTATATTTTCAGAATTTTTCTAAAGCTTAACATATGTTCATAACAGGTACAGTTATATTACAGTTGACTGCTATAACATAAATGGAGAAAAAAATACACAGCACTCAAAGAGAGACCGCACTGCCCAACCTAAATCTCCGTTAAACCAATCACTTTGCATGTAATTAACATTCCCATAAAATGAACCGCTACTAACATCAAAGGTAGAAAGGAGACAACGTGCTGCAGAATGCAATCAAAGCTCAGGTTTTAGCTTGTCAGCAGAACATTCGACTAACGTTCTGTCACCTTGACCCGACCCATTCAAATCCACCCTGTGAAAGCCAGCCATCAGAACAAAACCATGCTCCTCGTGTATGGTTAAAAAGAAGACAGTAAGAGTAAAAACTGCATCTTAATGTCTTCTTCAGTAGTTAAACACGTGGATTTACAGACTTCTTTTAAAGCTGGCGTCAATGAGGAAACTATACTCTCTATTTTCAGTTGTCATTACAACATTTAACTTAATGGCACATCTCAACATTGGTGCAATGATGCATAGTAACTTGGCAAGGCCACCAAAGTTCACGTTTAATGTCTGCAGGGAAAAAAACATCATGATATGGTCTTACCTATGTGTTCGCACATGAAGACTACAAAGAAAGGAGTGACAAGGTCATTAATCCCCTGAACATTTCCACTGGCAGGGTGACATATCACCCATATAAACAATATCCTTTCAAAAATCTGCAAGAAAATTGAACAGGTGGTGAAGCAAAAGTAAACACATCAGAAACTTTAAAATGTACACATTCTTTCCCTCAAAATACATATATACAAGCAACATTTTTCACTGTCTCTAACGTAAACAAAGTATTAATTGCTACCTAATTTTTTATAAAATCCCCATGATCTTAATTTCTTACTGACTTAAAAGCAATTGCAGTGTCTCACGGAGCCCCGGGCTCAGCCCTGCCACACGAGCTGGCTCCCACAGGAGACACTGTCCGCCCCCGCCCCAAGGCCCGCGGGCAGAGACTGCACACGGCTGCCCAGGACGTGGTCAGGTGGTACAGCAGCACCTGGCCTCTGGGTGAGTGCTCCCTCCGTGTGGAGGGACGGGAGAGCAGAGGGCCAGGCAGGCGGGCGGGCAGGTGCACCCAAGGATGGATGGGTGAATGGAGAGAAGGAAGGAAGCATGGTGGGGGAATGGGGGCTGTGGTCAGGGGAGGGGGTACATGGAAAGATGCTCTGAATTTCCCTCATATGGTAAACAGACTGTTTCAAATGAGGCAGAAGTGACATATGACATTATATTAGTTTCAGGTGTACAATATTTGAAGAGTGACTCAACACTGGTATATATTACAAAATGATCTTTTGTAATATATGTAAGTCTAATTAACACCTGTCACCATACAGTTACAAATTTCTTCTCTCGTGATGAGGACTTTGAACATCTCTTAGCAACTGTGAGACATGCAACACAGTATTATTAAACAGTTAGCACACCGTCCATTACATCCCTGACTTACTTTACATTGACACCCCCGCCCATTGCACCCACAATCACCCCCACCTCTCCCAGCCACCAATCTGTTCTCTGTATCCATGCGCTTGGTTTGTTTAATCAGTGCACAGTTATCATCCCCCAAGAGCACCTGCTCCAGAATCTTCCCATCACATACATTCCCACCAGCTGTTCCATCACCCAGGCCATGGACACAGGAGTAGCTTAGCCTCCTCTCTCTCCTTGCAAGACCCTCACTGCTGACCCAGGCCTCATGCTAAGAAGGCACACGGGGCAGGCTCAATGAGCAAATGCCCAAACAGCGCGTGAATTGCCTCATTTCCAAAGAAGTCAAGCCTGTAGGGCTAACTGCGCTTGTACCCGAGGAGGTCAACCCCTTTCTGCACTGCCCTCACTCCCAAATATCACCGAGCTTGTGGTCTACATCCCCAAATCAGCACCAACACAGCTCTACAGCAGGGGCCCTGGGGCCTAGATGGGGAAGTCTCTTAACCCAGGGCCCACGGGCAACAAGGGGCACCACCAGCCCTAGAATCCAGGCCCCCATCCACTGTGCTTGCTCCCAACAAAGAAAGTAGCCAGCACATAAGCCAGGGCACCTGGGCACAGAGCCTGTCCCAACAGGGCAGCTGCTAAGGACCTGCTGCTGAACGAGTCGTGCGTTCATGCACATACGTTCATACCTGTGTCTCATTTTACAACCGCTTTCTAGCAAGAACTAGCAAGAATATTCAAACAAGAGCAAAAGACCAAAACCACTCAATACGTGGCATCATTTGCCATTTCTCTTGTGCAAACACGACGTGGCTGACACCGTGCCACCACACTGGGCGCCCTCACCCTGGTGACACTGGAAGCAGCGCTCGACCCGTCACTGCAGTGGCACAGTGGTCAGACGGGCACGCAGGGCCCATGCAGGGGAGGACCCCTCTCGCAGACCCTAGCCACCACCACCCCACCTCCGGGCAGCCACGCAGCAGTCACGGCCCTGCCCGGCCACCTGGGCACAAGGAAAGCCCGGGACAGTGTCCCAACCCTTTCCTCGCCGTGGACAGGGTAGGGACAGGCTGAGCAAGCGAGGGCACAGTCAGCGCCGAGACCGCACCAGGGACAGAGAATGGGCAGGACCAGGCTGCACGAGGACAAGCGGGGGCAGTGCCCAGCAGGACAAACTTGTGACAGTTCACCACAGAGCAGTGCAGAGCCGTGAAAGTCAGCTAAGCATCTCCTCACGAATAAGACCCCGAAGTATATGTTCAGCTCACTGGCCGGTTTCTACCCCACACTGGAAAGTTCTAGCAAAGACAACCAGGAAGATGGGGAATTCCCGTGCAGGCACGCTCAGTCACGACATGGCCAGGAACAGCGGAGCCTGAATAGCGGAGGTGCATCTCCACCGTCAGGTCAGGCAGGCCCCCAAACGGAGACCCACAGGTAAGACAATGGGGCCAAGCGAGGTGAAAAGTACCCGCTCTGGCCCATGTCTCCCTGGTGGAGTGTGGTTCCTTCAATTCCCAGCACGGCCTTCATCCCCTGCACAAGGCGATACTCGATGGCCCCAAGAGCACCCAGGATGGGATCAGGCCACTCCTTCGGCCATTCTTCGCATGGCCCTTGTCCCCTCTACAGGGCTACCCTCAAGACATGGCAGCGGGGCACCCAGAGATGGGGTCAGCCTACTCTGAAAGAAGCTCCCGGGCTGGGCACCCGAGCAGGGCACCACAACAGAGAACCACATGGTGCAGGGCACTGTCTGCGGCACCCTCCAGGTGACCCAAGGCAGGGAGCAAGGGCCTCTGTGGTCGCCACACGACAACCAGGCCTGAGGAGGGCTGGGAACAAAGGACAGCGTCAGCCCCCCACCACGTGGGTGGAAAGGCTCCACAGTGGTACACACTGCATTCCGGAGGCCACTGAGAGCAAAGGAGAGATGGAGGAGTGCCTTGAGGACAGGAAGGCGTCACTGGGGACAGCCCTCAATGCCACGGTGCAGTACGTGGGCGTCAGTAAGCAACCTAACCCCAGGAATGACAACGCTAGTGTGATCACGTAGTTGCTAACATCGATTCAATGCTACTGTCCTGACCACCTTCACTAGCTCATCCTCCTCTACACGTGGAGGCAGGTATGATTACTACCCCTTTCAGACGAGGTGGCGGACAGACCTCGGATGGCTCTGTGCCTCCCCCCACCTCCTGGTGTATGCACTCTTGTGTGGCCCCTTCCCCTTGAGTGTGAACAGCCCTGCACCCTGCTTTGCACAGGGGATGGGATGTGCAAGATTATGTCACAGAGGACGACAACCGTCCTGCTGGGAGACGCTCTCCCTGCTGACTTCAAGGACACAGGCTCCCACACTGTGAGCTGCATAAGGAAAGGGCCGTGTGCCCAGGACCTGAGGGCAGCTGAGAAGCAGCAAGGAACCCGGGCCACAGCTCCACAGCCTACCAGCAACCGAATCCTGCCAGCAACCACGTGGGCCTGGAAGCGGACCTTCCCCAGTCAAGCCTCAGATGCGTCTGCAGCCCAGACCACACCTGATTGCCACTTGGGGAGATCCTAAGACATGCCCAGACTCCTGACCCACCGAAACTGCGGGACAACAAATAGGAGTAAGTGTGTGTTGTTTGAAGTGCTAGGTTTGTGGTGATGTCGTTACACGGGAACAGGTAACTCATAGAGATGAGAAAGCTCAGGCAGCCACAGGGTAAGCAATTCACCCAGAGCAGCAGAGCCAGGAGTCCACGCTGGTATCTGACTAAACGGGGGTCTTGTGAGGCCTACAAAATGCCACCACCGATCTGCATTAGTACATATGCTTTCATATGCAAATCAAAAACGAGAGACCACCAAAAAATTATAACTATATGGTAAGAAAGAAACAGCAAGTCAATGAGCTCCTGCTGAGCAAACTACATCTAAACTTGGTTTCCACCTGTCCGAGGCCTAGCAGGGACCTGGTCATCAGAGGGGCCTGGTGTGTACACATGCATGTACACAGACACGTGAAATGTGTGCACAGGTGTGAGGTGCGTGTGCACACAGATGTGTGGTACCTGTGTGCGGGCAGGTGTGTGGGGCACGTGCGTGTGCACTGGAGGAAAAGCCAGAGCTCAGGGCACCGACATCTCATTTCCTGCTTTGCAATCTCACTATCCTGGGGGAGTGGTCATGTCAGCAATGGACCCCTCCCAACGCTGTCACTAAGCCCCAGACTTTCAGAGCACTTGGCTATCACTCACTCTCTCTCTCTCTCTCTCTCTCTCTCTCTCTCTCACACACACACACACACACACACACACACACACACCCTAACCCCACTCACAAGCAGGAATGCAGATTTTCGCTTGGCAACCCTGGCACAGAAGAAAAGCTGGTGCAGATGACTGAGCCGGCTCCGCACGGCAGGGAATGTGGAGGGGACATGAGTGTTCTCAGTGCAACCAGCACCTGGGCAGGCAACTGGAGTGGCCTGCTCACGATTCCTGGGCCCAGAGACCACAGAAGGTCTAAGAAAGCAGCGGGGGAGACCTGCTGGCCAGGTCCCAAATCTTCCCTCGAGGAGAGGCCAGAGCAAGCTGTCCTGAGATGGACTAGGCTCCACAGGACATTACCTGGGGAAACTGAGGAAAGCACTCAGGGGCAAACGCGTCTGGTGAACACGGCTGAGCAAGGAGGCAGGAGGAGGCAGCTGAGCCTTCTCAGTCTCAAACAGACCGCTCACGTGCTTCCAAAGCCTTCTGTAAGGGAGCCAACAACCTAGCAATCGCCTACTGCCCCCTTCACCTGGGCCCCCGTGCAGGGCTTCCAGAAGCAGGGGCCGGCCCTCACGCTCACAGCTTGCAGAGTGCCCTGTATCTGTACTACTTTGGGAAAACTTCCAGAATTCAGATTTCCCATTAATTAAAGAAAAGCTATCAGTCAGGTAGTTCAAATTATTTATACTTAACTCTACTTGATCTCTCTTGATAACCTGAAAATTATACTATTAAGGCTTTAATCCCAGTAACATGTAAATAAAGAGATAAGTAGTTCAAGCAAAAACAAAAATGGTTCTTTTTTTTTAAAAGATTGTATTTATTTATTTGAGAGAGAGAGTGCGCACAAGAAGGGGGAGGGGCAGAGGGAGAGGCAGACTCCCCGCTAAGCAGAGAGCCCGATGCAGGGCTGCATCCCAGGACCCCAGGATCATGACCTGAGTGAAGCAGATGCTTAACCGAGCCACCCAGGCACCCCAAAAATGGCTTTTAACAAGACAGGCAGGCTAAAATGCCGAAGAGCACGGCCTGCCGTGGAGGTTTGTGACAACGGACGCAAATCCTGGCCCTGCCACAAAAGAGACACATGTCTACGGGTCATCACCCCGGAGGTCCAGCCTCGAGGCCACGGACAGCGGGGGCTCCCTCACGTCTTCAACCCCGCAGCAGCCTCCAAAACAGCCAGCTCCAACCCCTGCTCTCAACTCCACTGCCACCAGCTGGTGACCGTCATCTCGTGTCTGGTCCCCCTGCTAACACCCCGGACCGCACGCCCCCCAAGGAGGCAGCAGAGCTCCCGGTACACATCAGGTCACACCGTGGTCGCCAGAGGGTAAATGCAAACTCCTGGCCCCGACTCCAAGGTGCCTGGCCTACCACTCCCTTCCCCACCTTGTCACCTCCGCTGGGTCCTCTCTCACCAAACCAGTAACTTCTGTCCCCACCTCAAGGAACCTGCACGTGTTCTTTCCCCCTGCAATGCCCGGGCACCCCTGTTCTGCAGCATTAGGTCAGAGTTCCAGAGCTGCCTCCTGAGAGCCAACTTCCTGTACTGCCCCAGCCGGGCCAGCAGCCCCTCTTCCGAGGCCGCAGCTCCAACCACTCCCACGTTGAGCCCCCTGAGGAAGGGTCTTCCTGCATCCCGCTCACTCCGTGCTCTCAGGCCTGGCATGTAACGAGCCCAGAGGAAAACCGTGGAACTCTTTGCTGGATGGAGGTGTGAATGATCCGGGTCCTCCACCCTTCGTTTTGAGCCCCCTCTTGCCTCTGCTCTCCAAGGTCTGTGCCATTGGTGAGCACCTGGACCTTCCCGTTCCGGCGAGACCTCAGACAACACCTGGGAGCCGGACCGGCAGTTCCGTTCTGTTTCTCCATCAGGTGGTGCTCCAGACCCAGCTCTTCAGATGCCAGGCGGTGGGGACGTCAGGGGCCCCCAACCTGTTGGAGAGGCGAAACGGACCGGAGGGCAGGGGGACTCAGCTGCACTGAGGGGAGGCGGTGGGAGAGCACGTGGCCCAGGGAGACTTGAAGAGGAGGTGACAGGCAAACAGCGTGGTGAAGGCTGGCGCGGAGTTCTTTGGGAGGCAGGAGGAGTAGAGCACAGAGGGGGACGCGGCCAGGAGGCAAGGGGACAACACAGGGCTCGGGATGCCCCTGGGCTGAGTCAGAGCCATCACGCTTCGCAGGATGACCCGGTCCCGTATGCGGGGGGTTCATGTTCATCATCGGAAGACTCTCCTATCTCCAAGCCACAAGCCAAGGCCCGGGCATGGGGAGAGTGTGCCACGTGAGCGCAAGGCAAAGCACCCACGTCCACCCATCAGCTCCGTTCTCCACAGGAGAAGCGTCCGAGCATCCTCCTCGGGGAACGCACGCCCCCCGGCCCGCCCCGACTCCTGACAGCGACACCCAGCCACCCCGCAATGCTGGGTGCGCGCCCACGTCCACGCCAGCTGAACCACTCATGCAGTCACTCTGCGGCTCACAGGCCCTTTCCCCTGACATCTGTTCTGGGTGAGCACTCAGCTCTCCCTGCCATTACAGAGCTGCCCCCAGAGCCCCTCACATCTCCCCGCATATTATTTCCCTCTAACGACAGCCATTAATTTAGAAAATAAGAAATAAAACACCAGGATTTAG
>NW_023270004.1:0-10051 GCF_011800145.1 Mirounga leonina
TGGATACCAGCCCTTTATCTGTAGTGTCATTTGCAAATATCTTCTCCCATTCTGTGGGTTGCCTCTTTGTTTTGTTGACTGTTTCCTTTGCTGTGCAGAAGCTTTTTATCTTGATGAAGTCCCAAAAGTTCATTTTTGCTTTTGTTTCACTAGCTTTTGGAGATGTATCTTGAAAGAAGTTGCTGTGGGCGATGTCAAAGAGGTTACTGCCTATGTTCTCCTCTAGGATTTTGATGGATTCCTGTCTCACACTGAGGTCTTTCATCCACTTTGAGTTTATCTTTGTGAATGGTGTTAGACAATGGTCGAGTTTCATTCTTCTGCATGTGGCTGTCCAATTTTCCCAGCACCATTTATTGAAGAGACTGTCTTTTTTCCATTGCATGTTTCTTCCTGTTTTGTCAAAGATTATTTGACCATAGAGTTGAGGGTCCATATCTGGGCTCTCTAGTCTGTTCCATTGGTCTCTATGTCTGTTTTTGTGCCAGTACCATGCTGTCTTGCTGATCACAGCTTTGTAATAGAGCTTGAAATTGGGCAACATGATGCCCCCAGCTTTGTTTTTCTTTTTCAACATTTCCTTGGCGATTCGGGGTCTTTTCTGATTCCATACAAATTTTAGGATTGTTTGTTTCAGCACTTTGAAAATGTCATTGGAATTTTGATCGGGATGGCATTGAAGGTATAGATTGCTCTGGGTAGCATAGACATTTTAACAATGTTTATTCTTCCGATCCATGAGCATGGAATATTTTTCCATCTTTTTGTGTCTTCTTCAATTTCCTTCATGAGTCTTTTGTAGTTCCTAGAGTATAGATCCTTTACCTCTATTCCGAGGTATCTTATGACTGTAAATGAAATCGTTTCTCTAATTTCTCTTTCTACAGTTGCACTGTTAGTGTATAAGAAAGCAACCTGATTTCTGTGCATTGGTTTTGTATCTGCCACATTATTGAATTGCTGTATGAGTGCTAGTAATTTGGGGGTGGAGTCTTTTGGGTTTTCCACATAAAGTATCATGTCATCTGCGAAAAGAGAGAATTTGACTTCTTTTTTGCCAATTTGAATACCTTTTATTATTTCTTTTTGTTGTCTGATTGCTGTTGCTAGGACTTCTAGTACTATGGTGAACAATAGTGGCGAGAGTGGGCATCCTTGACGTGTTCCTGATCTTAAGGGAAAGGCTCTCAGCTTTTCCCCATTGAGGAGATATTTGCTGTGTGTTTTTCATAGATGGATTTTATGAACTTGAGGAATGTTCCCTCTATCCCTATACTCTGAAGAGTTTTAATCAGAAAAGGATGTTGTATTTTGTCAAATGCTTTTTCTGCATCAATTGAGAGGACCGTATGGTTCTTCTCCCTCCTCTTAGTTAATGTGTTCTATCACATTGATTGATTTGCAAATGTTGAACCACCCTTGCATCCCGGGGATAAATCTCACTTGGTCATGGTGGATGATCCTTTTAATGTATTGTTGGATCCTATTAGCTAGGATTTTGTTGAGGATTTTGGAATCCATATTCATCAGGGATATCAGTCTGAAATTCTCCTTTTTGATGGGGTCTTTGCCTGGTTTGGGGATTAAGGTAATGCTGGCCTCATAGAATGAGTTTGGAAGTTTTCCTTCTGTTTCTATTTTTTGAAACAACTTCAGTAGAATAGGTATTATTTCTTCTGTGAATGTTTGGTAGAATTCCCCAGGGAATCCATCAGGCCCTGGGCTCTTGTTTTTTGGGAGGTTTTGGATCACTGCTTCAATCTCGTTACTGGTTATTGGCCTATTCAGGTTGTCAATTTCTTCCTGTTTCACTCTTGGCAGCTTATAGGTTTCCAGGAAGGCCTCCATTTCATCCAGGTTGCTCAGTTTCTTGGCATAGATAGAGTTGTTGATAATAATTTCCAATAGTTGTTTCTATTTCCTTGGTGTTAGTCGTGGTCTCTTCCCTTGATCTGATCTACTGTGTTTCTGGTTTCTAATTCATTGATCTCTGCTTTAATTTTAATTATTTCTCTTCTAATGCGTGGCTTAGGCATCGTTTGTTGCTTTTTCCCTAGTTCTTTAAGGTGTAGAGTTAGTTGGTGAATTCGGGATTTTTCTATTTTTTTTGAGTGAGGCTTGGATGGCTATGTATTTCCCCCTTAGGACTGCCTTTGCAGTATCCCATAGGTTTTGGACCGATGTGTTTTTGTTCTCATTGATTTCCATGAATTGTTTAAGTTCTTCTTTGATTTCCTGGTTGACCCAAACATTCTTGAGCAGAATGGTCTTTAGCTTCCAAGTGTTTGAATTTCTGCCAATTTTTTTCTTGTGATTGAGCTCCAGTTTTAAAGCATTGTGGTTTGAGAATATGCAGGGAATAATCTCAATCTTCTGGTATCAGTTGAGACCTGATTTGTGACCCAGTATGTGGTCTATTCTGAAGAAAGTTCCATGTGTGCTCACGAAGAATGAGTATTCTGTTGTTTTAGGGTGGAATGTTCTGTAAATATCTATGAGGTCCATCTGGTCCAATGGATCATTCAAAGCTCTTGTTTCCTTGTTGATTTTCTGCTTAGATGATCTGTCCATTGCTGAGAGTGGAGTATTGAGGTCTCCTCCAATTAACGTATTGTTGTCAATATGACTCTTTATTTTGGTTAACAGTTGGCTTATGTAGATGGCTGCTCCCATGTTGGGGGCATAGATATTTACAATTGTTAGATCTTCTTGTTGGATAGACCCTTTAAGAATGATATAGTGTCCTTCTGTGTCTCTAATTACAGACTTTAGTTTAAAATCTAATTTGTCTGATATAAGAATTGCTACCCCAGCTTCCTTTTGAGGTCCGCTGGCCTGGAAGATGGATCTGCATCCCTTCACTTTCAGTCTGGATGTATCTTTCGGTTCAGAATGAGTCTCTTGTAGGCAGCATATGGATGGGTCCTGTTTTTTTGTCCAATCTGCCACCCTGTGCTCTTTTATGGGAGCATTTAGGCCATTCACGTTGAGAGTGATTATTGAAAGAGATGAATTAATTGTCATCATGTTGCCTGTGAAGACGTTGTTTTTATAGATTATCCCTGTAAATTTCTGCTGTATGTCACTCTTGGGATCTTTCTCCTTTTATAGAACCCCCCTTAATATTTCTTGCAGGGCCAGCTTAGTGGTCACATATTCTTTCAGTTTCTGCCGGTTGTAGAAGCTCTGCATCTCTCCATCCACTCTAAATGAAAGCCTTATCAGATAAAGTGTTCTTGGCTGCATGTTCCTCTGATTTAGTACCCTGAGTATGTCTTGCCAGGCCTTTCTGGCTTGCCAGGTCTCTGTGGATAGGTCTGACGTTATTCTGATGTTCCTCCCTCTGTACGTAAGGAATCTCTTCCCCCTAACTGCCCTTAAGATGGTTTCCTTGGTTCTAAGATTTGCAAGTTTTGCTCTTACATGCTGGGGTGTTGGCCTGTTTTCCTTGATCTTGGGAGGGGTTCTCTCTGCCTCTAGGACACGAATGTTTGTTTCATTCCCCAGATTAGGGAATTTCTCAGCTACGATTTGCTCAAATACATCTTCTAGTCCTCTCTCTCTCTCCACTCCCTCCGGGATTCCAATTATTCTGACATTGGAACGCTTCATGGTGTCACTTATTTCTCGAATTCTATTTTCATGGATTCTGAGTTGTTTTTCCCTGGCCTCCTCTTTTCCCTTTTTATCTATTATATTGTCTTCCAGGTTGCTTATTCGCTCTTCTGCCTCAGTTACCCTAGCTGTTAGATTATCTAGATTGGATTGGATCTGATTGATAGCATTTTTAAGTTCTGCCAATTCAGCTTTCATTTCTGCCCTTAGAGACTCTATGTTGCCATTAATTGATTTCTCCATTCTAGCCATTGTCTTCACAATTGCTAGCCTGAATTCCATCTCTGACATCTTGGTTATATCTGCATCCATTTGTCAATCTGTGGCATAAGTCATAATCTCTGAGTCTTTTCTATTTTGGGGGCTTCTCCTTCTAGTCATTCTGTTGATGGGTGTTTAAGGGAATGTATAGCGTCCAAATTATTGACCAGAACCCAGCAAGATGCACCTGTTTTCTTGGGACCTTAGGGTTGCTGGCCTCTTGTTTTCCCAGCCTGTCTTCTGCGGGAGGGGCCTGTCCGGCTGTTACTCAGGCAACCCCTTTGGACGGAGTTGCCCTGCCCCCCTGTGGCGGGGGATGGGCTCAGCAGGAGCCAGTTTTGGGGGCTTTTGTTCTCTGGCGGCTCTCCCTGGTGGCTTTCCGGGTCTCTTCCGCGAGTCAGAGAAGAAGAGACCATTTCCAACCCTCTGCCTCAGAGCAGAGAGACCACAGTCTGTTCTTCAGTGAGCTCTCCAGGCCACACCGTCTCCGTTTCTGTCTGTGCTGCTATAAACTGCAGCGTCCTGGGTTGTGCGCCCCTCTGCAGCGCTCCCAGTCCTGCCTCCAGGTCCCGGCAGCTCTCTGCCCTTTGCGCTTCTAAAACCGCCAGCCGCTCCCAGTTCGCAGGCTCGACCCCGCCGCTTGGGTTTCCGCCCCGGGGGCTGCCCTAAAGTCCTTTCCCTGATGCTACCGGTCTGGGAGTCTGTGCCAGTCCCCAGCGCGCAAGGCTGTCGCTCACCGGAGGTGTAGGATCCCCATAGCCAGGCGCCCTCCCGCTGCCGTTTATCCTCCGATATCTGCCCCCGGAATCACGGCTCCCCGCTTCGTACCTTGAAACCAACCGCCTGTGATATTTTGTTTGTAGAGATCCAGATCTTCTTACATCTCAGGCTGATTTCATGGGTGCTCAGAGTGGTCTGGTAGATATCCAGCTCAATTCGGGGGACCAGTTGGAATAGGATCCCCTACTCCTCCTCCATCTTTCCTCTCCCCCCCACACTGTTTTGATTAGCATAGCTTTATTGCTTTATCACCTTGAAGTTGGTAGTGTCAGTCCTTTGGGGATTTTCCTAATCTTCACCAGGAGAACCTGCTCAGGTTCCTGGAGGTAAATCTTCACAAAATGTGTGCACCCAGGAATTTTAAACTCTCAAGCACTTCCACACTCAGTTTGTCAATTACCACTGAAGGTTTCTGCTAGCTGCAGGTCCAGTAGCTTCTGTTCCCAATAAGCTGTGATTCCCTGCGTTAGCCAGTCTCTCTAGTTTTGGGGGTGACATGCCCTATGACCTCACCTGTCTGGTCTAAGAAGAGTCATCGATTTTGTCAGCATTTTTTTTCTTGTAAGGATGAGAGTGATGACTTCCAAGTTCTTTTCGTGTTGGGGTAGAAACCTAGTTTGATTTTTTTTTAAAGATTTGTTTTATTTACCTGAGAGAGAGCAGGAGCAAGGAGAGGAGCAGAGGGAGAGGGACAGGCAGACTCCCTGCTGAGCGGTGAGCCCAAGCCAGCCTGATTCCAGGACGCTGACATCATAACCTGCGCTGAAGTCAGGTACTTAACCGACTGAGCCACCCAGGTGCCCCGATTTTTTTAAAGTAAATAATATATATACGATGGTCAAGTTTATCTGCCAACTTCGCTGAGTCAAAGGGTGCTCAGATTAAACATTATATCTGGGTGTGTCTGTGAGGATGTTTAGGATGAAATTAGCATTTGAATCAATGGACTTAGTTAAGTAGGTTGCCTCCTATCATATGGGTGGGTATCATCCAATTATTTGAGGACCTGAATAAAAGAAAAAGTAGAAAATTGGTCCTTTTTTTCCTTTTTGCTTTTCTGCTTGAGCTGGCACATCAGTGCCTTCTCCTGATCTTGGACTGGGATTTATACCATTGGATTTCTTGGTTCTCAGGCATTCGGACTCACGACTGAAATGACATCACTGGGTTTCTGGGTCTACAGCTTACAAATGGTAGATCATGGGGCTTCTTAGCCTTCATAAACGCTGATGTTTATAGCAACGTCCACAATAGCCAAACTATGGAAAGAGCCCAGATGTCCATTGACAGATGAATGGATAAAGAAGATGTGGTATATATATATATATATAATGGAATATTACACAGCCATTAAAAAATGGAATCTTGCCATTTGCAATGACATGGACGGAACTAGAGGGTATTATGCTAAGCGAAATAAGTCAGTCAGAGAAAGACAATTATCATATGATCTCGCTGATGTGTGGAATTTAAGAAACAAAACAGAGGATCATAGGGGAAGAGAGAAAAAAATAAAACAAGACGAAACCAGAGAGGAAGACAAAGCATAAGAGACTCTTAATCTTAGGAAACAAACAGGGTCACTAGAGGGAAGGGGGTGGGGGGATGAGGTAACAGGGTGATGGACATTAAGGAAGGCACATGATGTAATGAGCACTGGGTATTATATAAGACTGATGAATCACTGACCTCTATCTCTGAAACTAATAATACACTGTAGGTTAATTAATTGAATTTAAATTAAAAATTTAATTTAATTTAATTTAAAAAAATAATAAAATAATTCATTTGCTTGTGGTTGTAGGACTGAAGTCCTTGTTTTCTTGCTGGCTGTCAACCAGAAGCCATGCCCCGCTTCTAGAAGCTACCTCTATTCTTTTTTCATGAGGCTTTTTCCATTGTCAGACAAGTAATGGTGCACTGAGTCCTTCTCATGCTTCACTCTGATTTTGTCTTCTCCTGCCAGCCAGACAAATCGCTCATATTTAAGGAGTCATGCAATTAGATCTGTCCCACCCAGATAATCTCCTTATCTTAAAGTGAGCCATGCTATATAACAACAACATCATGGGAGCAATATCTCATCACTCTAAGAAGTTTCAGGGATTTGGGGGAGACATATTTGGAGACAATTTTAACTCCTCTTTACTATAGCCCAACCTCTGGGTTCAGGGATACATGTCCCTTCCAAATGCAAAATACATTTATCTTACCCCTAAGGTTTCCAAAGTTTCATCCCATGGCAGCATAGTTTGAAAGTAAAAAAAGAATGTCGTGTAAATTTCATTAGCTCAAAATTCCAAAATCACATCTAAATCATTTATATCAGGTGTGGATGAGACTCCTGAGAGTGTCCATTAAGCACAGGGTTCAATTACCCTCCCTCTGTAGACCTGTGAAACTACAGAACAATTGATTGCCCCCCATGTGCAATAGTGAGACAGTAAGGATAACATTCATTCAGATTCCAGCCCAAAGAGAGGGAAAATGGAAGGTATAAAAAGGTCACTGATCCAAAATAATTTGGAAATCCACCTGAACAAACTTCAGCAGGAATTCCTTGGTTAGGTTTCAAGACCCAGGAATAATCCTCCGTGACATGAGGTTTTGCCTCTGGGATCCCATTTGTTTACATCTTCATTTAATTTATTATTATTTTTTTTCTTTCTCTCACAGGCCTCTGGTTCTTCCTTCTCATGACAGCATCCTCCCCTTAATGGTTGGTATGTCGTCCCCATCTGAACACGTCTGATAGTGACCTTGTTGTGGTTCTCTCTCCGAGGGGGGCCTGCCCTGACCATCTCACTCCTCTGGGATCCTCTTCCCTGACCTCATTTCTATCTGTCATGATGCTTTCAGCTTACGCAGGTGGCTTAGGAGGAAGGCTAGAACTGTGGAGCCCCAGACCTGATCTCTGCTGTCTCTTCTCCAGAAGGAGAATAAATGACAGAGGTCTTCATAAAGAAATGACCCCTATGAGGGCTGACGTCCCCCAGCAATTAGAGCAGAGGAGGAAACCTACAGGGAAACAGAGGCCCTAAAAACCCAAATTATGGAAGCAGGACCCACATCAGGTAGGAGCCCTTCCCAGAAATGTCCCCATTCTCCATTGAAAGCCACTTTGGGTGAAGGATGTGAGCACTGGGTCTTTCAGAGTCTCCATCCTCCGCGCTTTGCTTAAAACGGGCTTTTTCCATATGTGAGAATCTCTTTGGAGTTTTATCAGAAATGCAGCTTCGTGGGCCTTATCCCCAGGGCATTCTAACAGGTACCACAGTGAATCTAATGAAGGTGTTTTTTAGCTCTGCAGCTGGTGCCCAGGGACGGGACCCCTGTCTGCTGCATGAGATCCCATTTCCCATCTAACATTCCAGTGGTTCGTGCTGCCTTCTCGGAGTTCTGTTCTACATTTTCTATCATACACGAGATAAATATGCTCAAAGAGATAATTAAATCATCCACGAAAGCATATGTGACATGTGGTGAAGCTGCTATTGGCATCTTGGACTGCTTTTCTGAAGGCTGTGCTGCTATTGCTTCAGCCCAGAACCGGCATTGGGTTTGAATGGAAAGATGGTTGGGACTGGAGATCAGTAAAAGCTCGTTATTGCTGGTAACGGTTATTTATCCCCTTGACAAGTATTGACTGAATGTTTCACCTGCAGGCTCTCGTGGAGGCACTGGGGACATGGGGTGAACAGGCAGACCCAGTGCCAGCTCTCAGGAAAAAGAACTTTGGGACAGTAGTCAGATATTTTATACATAATCACCTAAGTACATTTTATTTGTGACTATGATAAGTATTATTTAACACTTTTGTGTTCTGTGATCCTAATCCCTGAGCCAGTGATTTAAAAGTTAATATAAGTAACAGAATTATATAATTGGGAGAAAAGATTTGTCCCCAGAAGGCCTTCCTGTTTTTCTTTTTTTTTTAAGATTTTATTGATTTATTTGACAGAGAGACACAGCGAGAGAGAGAACACAAGCAGGGGGAGTGGGAGAGGGAGAAGCAGGCTTCCCACTGAGCAGGGAGCCCGATGCGGGGTTCGATCCCAGGACCTTGGGATCTTGACCAGAGCCGAAGGCAGACGCATAGTGACTGAGCCAGCCAGGCACCCCAGAAAGGCCTTGTTTTTAACAGTGGAAATACCAACATTTGATCCAAAGTCTCCTGAAAATTATTTATTTATTTTGAAGCTGAACTTTTAATTTTGGTGTCCCCTGAAATTCAGATGTGGGTTTCTAGAGGGTGTGTTAAGGAGCCTCCACAGGAAAGCTCGCAGCCAAGGCCTGTGGGGGGGCTCTGGTGCCATCGAGTGTTGAAGGAGTTTGGGAAAATCTCTTAATCTCTCTGGGTCTCAGCTTCCTCATCTGTATGATAAGGTTGTTATTCAAATTCTCCAAAGTTCCTTCCTGCTCAGTTTCTGTGAGTGCATGAGGGACTGAGGTGCCTGTTAATCCGCCCTGGGGACTGCAGCTGAGACATGACTTGGTCCCTTCTCTGTGTGTCTCCTGCAGGAGCCTGAGCTGAGCCCACACTGAAAACAGAAAAAAGGGGGAGCAGATGGGAGACAGAAAATCAGCAGGTTTGGAGGATGAGAATAACCCCAGGAAGGACAAGGCAATGGTGGAGCAGGTGGTTGCCAAAGGAGGTAAGAATAAGGACAAGTTGAGTTCAGAAAAATCCGGGACACTGAGGAATGCATACAGCAGCATGCAACTCTGCAAGGAGCAGCCTGAGCTGAGCAAGGAGTTTGGAAGAGTAACTTCGTCCACGGTGAACCTGTGCACCTGCCGAGGAGCCCCACAGGATGAACTGGGTTTGGTTCATACTGCTGGGATGCACCAGTACCACAAGGAGGAGGATGTGACCATGAGGCTCTGCTCCAGACACCTAGCTCCGACCTAGGAGCTGCCCTCACGGTGGATGTCCTCCAGGTAAGTGTGGATTGAGAGGGATCGTAATGTTTGGATAAGGGTTGGAGATGTCCATTCTTACTGCAGATAGTTCTGCTCTAAGGTCAGGAAGGGCCAGGGTAGGGGATCCTTGCATCTGAAGCCACATGATATTAATAATACTCTTAGCAATGCTGCCTGGGTTGGCCTTGAAGAGAAAGGGTCAAGGATCTACTCAGAAAGTGAAGTTTTAGGGAATATAATACAGGAGTGGGGTCAAGTGTAGTGTAGTGGGAGAAAAGTTACTGCATTTAACAGCACCTAGTGACTTCTGGGGAAACAAACCTGACCCGAATCATGGCTCTAGATGCCAAATAACAAAGCAAACCACTTACTTGCATTGGTAACAGAAACAGGAGGCCCTTAACGCATATAAGAAGCTGGAAAGTTGCTCTGCCTGTTGGGTCATGCCATAAAACAGATCACTCGAAGGGTG
>NW_023270005.1:0-36206 GCF_011800145.1 Mirounga leonina
CTTTATTATTTCCTTCCTTCTTCCTGGCTTTAGGCTTTGTTTGTTGTGCTTCCTGCAGGTGGCTTTGTGTTTATGCTGAGGGGTGGGGAGTGAAATGGCACCAGCCAGCTCCCCTGTTCCTGGAGGTATCTCCGTGAACACTGTCTCTCAGAGATGCACTCTGAGAAGAGTGAACAGTCTCTCCTCTGTGTTCTGCAGGTGTTCTTCAGATCATTTTCCATGCTGTCTCTCCCTGGATTGTTTGCCTTCCTTCTTTCCGGGAGCAGCACAGCACCTCCAGGCCTCTATCTCAGCAAAACCCATTCTCCTTTATGCTTTTCCCTCTCCCTCTGCTTCTCCCCCTGCTCATGCTCTCTCTCTCTCTGTGTATCTCTGTGTCTCGAATGAATAATAATAATTAAAAAAAAAAAAAACTGCAGGCTTTAAGCCCCACTTGGTGCAAGAATTCAGAAAATTCAACCACTCTCATTTTCCAAGCCAATGGCTTTAGGGAAATGTTCTCCTTGGGCATTCCTCTGTGTGCTGGTCTCCCTCTTGCCCTTCTCTGCAACCTCAGCTCCCTCCCCTCCACTGCACTTGAGATTCCTTTCTCCCCTAAGCCCACTCTTCACACTTCCTACCTTCTTCAATGGGGCCTCTTCTCTCCCTTTATTTGAGGAGTTTTTTCTGACAGTCTTCATGTCTATTTCTGGGATATTTAGGATGATTTTTAGTTATCTAGTTGTGTTTGTTGGATGAGGCAAGTCTAGGGTCCTCCTACTCCACCACCATCTTCCTCTCAACCTGCACTGGGCATTTCTATCTGGATATTCCACAGGGTCTTCAAAAACACTGTGTCCAAAATTAGAGCAACTTTCCCACAAAACCTGTTCTTCTATGATTAATTATTGTTACCATCCACTTAATTTTCCAAGTTAGACTTTTTTTCCCTCTTAATCCTTCTCCATTGTTCCCTGTTTTTTTAAAAGATTTTATTTATTTATTAGAGAGAGAGAGAGAGAGAGAGAGAGAGAGAGAGAAAGATCAAGAGCATAAGTGGTGGGGAGGGGCAGAGGGAGAGGGAGATGCAGACTCCCTACTGAGCAGGGAGTCCACTCTGGGGCTCAATCCCAGGACCCTGGGTTCATGACCTGAGCCGAAGGCAGACACTTAACCAACTGAGCCACCTACTTGTCCATCCAATTCCATGTTTGAAAGGTCAGCCAGGTCTCCTTGTGCCTATCTCATATCTGTCCTTCTATTCCATTTCACTGGCAATGCCATAGGTTAGGGCCTCATCAATTGTTGCCATGATGATTAGCCTCCTAATTGGTCTCTGTCTCCAGTCTTTACTCTCCCATCTATCTTTCCCATTACTAACAGAATGAGGTTTTGTTTTGTTTTGTTTCACAACTCAGTCATCTCAGAGTATGCATTGTCATGCTTAGAAGTTAACATGATTCCCCATGGACTAAAGTATAAAGATCAAATTCTTTAGTATGTCATATAAGGTTTTACAATCTGGACCCAGTCTATCTTTCTGGCCTCACCTCCAGATAAGCTTCCCTCTTTTCACCCCCACATTGTAGCCAAAGTGCAACACTAATCACTTACTGAACCTGTCTTGCATAAGCTGTTCTGCCTTGCTGAACCCCTTCCTTCTCTTCTTGATGGGCCACTTCCCATTTTCATTTAAGTTTTAAATTTTTTATTGGTTGTGGAAGAGAGATGAATGAGGAAGTAAAGTGTTTCAAATGTCAGGCTACAGTTGGGTACAAATGGAAAGCAAAAAGGAGCAGAACAAAAGTTAAACAGATCATTATTTTCATCAGAGAGAAGAGCTTGCCAACAATGTCTATAGATGGTACTGATGTGGCTAGTCTGAGGATCTTGACCAGTGGCCAGCATGTAGATGTACTGATGTAAGTGGTGGTCACAAGGTGGGAGTATAGACAAAAGTGGTAGTTTTTTTCCTATGTGGATACTAAATGGGAGGAACCTGTATGGCTTTATGGCTCATGACACACTGGAAGACAGGTGTATCCACTTCAGTCTTGCCCACACTCCTGGCAAGATGGAATCTGGGGATAAGGAACAGGATTAAATCTAGGTTCCAGAGGCCTAAACATAGGATAAGTAGAGTGGTGCTTTAGTCTGAAGTGCCTGGTTTGGCTATAGCCCCCCCCCCCTTATTTTGTGAGTTGGTCCAAGAATTCCCTGAGCAGTAGGTGACAAAGCTCAGACAGCAGTTACCAATCTTTCCATACTCTCAACATCAGTTTGGCTATAGTTTTCCTATTAGAAGTTGACCTGCCTTAAAGATTCTACTGGACTTTGTTGATGCCTCTTACATATTCTCTCTCAATACATTGGTTCCCTGTCCAAGGATACAGATGAATTCCTCATAATTTTTGGTGTATTTCTACTCATTTTTAAGCCCCAAATTAGATATCACTTCCTCTAAAAGAGTGTTCTTATAGATATACCCAGTTCACTCTGTTAATTCTAGTTTACTTCATCCCATCTCCTTGGAACTTATTTCTCATATGGCTTATTCTAGGGAGGGAGGAAGGATCACCGGGAAATAGGAAGTGGTCCTGCTCAAAAGTGGGTACTATATTAAGAGTATTAAAGAGTCTCTCTGTCTCTCTCTTTCATTTTTTTTCTCAAGAGGGACATTTGACTAAGCCTGATTTAAAAACATCCTAGGCAAAAACTTTATTGTATTGGTAAGAGAAATCTGGGAGCTTGACCTGATTTTTATCTGTTATGGTAGAATAAATAGCAAATTATTGTCTAAGGAGAACTGGACCTGGTTTAATGGCTGACTGCCAAGCAGAACTAGGGTGACTTGCTGTGCAGTATCATGTCCTGGTGAGTTAGGTCTCACAGTTTTGACTAGATGATGTTAAACTCACCCTAGCTCCACTGCTGGTAAAGGCACATTGTTCTTTTAACTGACCACCTAGAAGAGTTATACTCTTATCACCCATCAGGAAACACAATTTCAAACTCTCTAAAAAGCAACATGGAGCAAAATCACAAAAGAGTCCCTAAAGGCTGAGCAACCATTTCTTTAGGTATTCTAGTCTAAAGAGTCCCAAATGCCAGGCTTTGGACAATTTGTACCAATACCTTAGAAGTTTTAAAAACAAACAAACTGGAATGAAGGTAGGAAGGAAGGAAATAAAACAAAAAAATAGATTCCCAGGCCCCACTCCTGGAGATTTTGTTTTAGTGGGTCTAGGGTGGAAAGCAAATCTGTTTATGTTTTTGTTCCCTCAGGTGTTTCCAGGTGATTTATATCATACCACCTAATGTTTACCTATGTTTATTCTAAGGCTGTTTATGTGAGTGTTGCATTCTATATATTCTTATCAGCTGCCCTTTTAGAATATAATAGAGTCTAAATAAGTAAACTAACAAAAAAATAAGACCTACATTGAATGTCATGTTTTTTTGCAATATTACTTAGCATGTGGTTCCTTGGCTTCCAGTCCTACCTCAGGAAAACGTGCTGGCCATTAGCTCAGTTCTTACCCTGCAAGAGGCTCTCTGGAGAATCTGAGTCATTTTAGGAGATTAAAAAAAAAAAGAAAGGGACAGGGGAGAGAGAGACAGAAAAAGAGTAAAACAAACAAATAGGGAGACAGAGAGACACAGAAACAGAGATATAAGCAGAAAAACACAAAGAGAGACAGAAAGAGACTGAGAATGACAAAGACACAGAGAAAGAAAGAGTATGAGAGAGACAAATAGAATAACAAGGACAGAGACAAAAACAGATGTATAGGGTGAGAGAACAGGAAACAGAGAGACAGAACTAGGGGAGAGAAAGGGACAAACAGAGAGACAGAGATGGAACTGCATAGAAACAGAAGAAGAGAATGTAAGACAGCAACTGTGATGTTCATGATCCATTTATTAAAAAGTAACTTGGTGTCTCTTCTGTCATCTATGTGTCTTACCTTCCTGTTTTTCGGGAAGCTGTTTCAAAGAACCTGGTCCTGGAAGCCACCCTGCAAACAGAAGCCAATCAAGTCCCATGAGTTGCTCTGGAATACATATGAGAACCAACAGACAATGGACAAGACAAAAAGTATAAACCAGACAGGCCACCAACTGAAGGTCTTCCCTAGCTTGCAAAGGACCTGGGTCTAAGGAGAAACCAAATATCAGAATGTGAAATGACTCAGAGACCATAAGCACCCCCAAGGCTATGTCTAACGCCCTTTGCTTTCCCTTGGTTCAGAGTGGTCTAAGTATGTTGTTTGTTCAGGCTATTCTTATGAGAAATAAGTGAAACAAGTCCTTGGCTTCAATGTATAAATTTTTGACATTTTCATAAATACACTTAGCTACTTAATCAACATGATAGAGGCTTTGTTTTTCTTATTTCGCCCATTTTACAATTATGGAAAACAAGAGACACAAGAAAAAGGAATACTAGGAGGCAGTATATGAGAGGGGTCCCAAGCACTGGCTAAAGAGAGACCAGTCAGGCTAGTTATGACCATACAAGGCTGGTCCTTGAGAGCTGCTGTGGCCCTGCCTTCGCTACTTTATACCTGGTTCCTTGGCTTCCAGTCCTACCTCAGGAAAACGTGCTGGCCATTAGCTCAGTTCTTACCCTGCAAGAGGCTCTCTGGAGAATCTGAGTCATTTTAGGAGATTAAAAAAAAAATCATACCATTGATTTAAAAAGAAAGCCGGAAGGCACAAGTACAATGAACAAATCTGTTCATTAAATTTCTTTTAAAAACAGTAGCAATAATAAGAAAATATGAAAAATTTCCAGAGCCAAGGGAGCATGAAAACAGAAGTTAATCTTATCACCCTACAGAAATCAGGGCAGTGTTAGTGAAATCTCTCAGCCTTGGGTGCTGAGTGGAACACTCCAAACAGGGCTTGTCTGTGACATTTCCCTAGACTATGAAGTGAATGATACCCTGGGGTTGTGCACTGTATACCCTTCACAACCATTATGGTGATCCTGGAAAGAACTCCTGGTGGCCTAAGATGAGCCTTAGGCCAAGGTTGAGGAAAAACTCTACTTACACAGATGATGGGATTTCCCCTGCATTGCTAACCACAATATCTGGCTTTGGTTCTGGCTTTTGGGGAGTAGCTGCCCGGCACGGAGGGTCTGGAGGCCTCACTGGGGGACGGACGATGGTAGGCTTTTCTCCCGGAGGCCGCACTTTGCTGAAACTGTCAGAGTCTCCTGAAAGAGAAAATGTAGTAGAATGGTTAGCCCAATGGAACACTATTCATGAACAGGCACCCAATATTGGAGTTATCTGGGCTACCTCCCTTAGGGCCCACTTATTTTTGGTCATAACAACTCTGGATTTCTTTTCCATTTTTTTTTTTTTTAATTCTTCCAGCAGCTTAATCCTTCAGAAAGACTATGTTTGAAACCCAGCTTTAGAACTTCTATTTGTGTGACCTAGGGTATGTCATATCAATCTGCTAAGTCTTAAGTTACCTCATCTATATAATGAAGACCAATAATACATTATCTTACAAAGATATTAAAATTTCAATTAGGTACTAACATGTTTAGTATGAGCCTGGCACATAGTAGGTATTTAGGCAATATCTGATGATGAATTTGAATTTATTAAATTCATAATTACCCAAACTCAGGCTCTTTTTACTTAGACATTGACTATTGCAGCAGTCCCCTAACTTGCCTCCCTGCTTCTATGTCTCTGGTTTCCAGGTCAGTCAATATAAAGTAAATATATATAATTTTTTATGAAGTGGATTTAGCGGGAGTTTTGGCAGGAGAGACACTGATGCACTTACACATTGCTGGTAGCACTGGACACTGGGCTTACTCTATTTACATAGCCATAAAGAATTCTGGAAAAATGTTGATGAAATGCAAAAGCATACATATGAGATAGTTCATATTTGTTGATCCAATGGATCCATTTTGGGGAACAGGCCAAAGGAATTAACCACCAAAAAATAGGAAAAACAATTGACACAAAAACATTCTTCTTAATAGAAGAAACTTGGGCCCAACCACAAAGACTAAGCAAACCATTTTGTACAAGTACTTAACCAACACATATTATACATGAACTGACAAGGATTTGGGCCGGGTCAAAAAAAATATGTGCATTTAAGTGGAAAAAATCCACACACAAAAAGTACTCATGGCCTGATGAACACGATATGGAAATTGGCATATGTACAACTATGCAAGGTTGTTAGTGGGTGGGGGGGGGATGTTGGGGAGGGCAAGTCCCACACTCTTGTGCTCTGGCACAACTGCTCTTCTCTGTCAAGCTCACCTCAATTCCAGCATGGTGGGCCTCTTCCCCAGACCAGCACAGGCCCCTGCCCACATCACATTCCTAAACCCTAGAGTTTTAAAAGTCAGCAGACTTGAAGTAATGAGCATTTGGTGTTACAAGCAACTGATGAATCACTAAATTCTACCTCTGAAACTAAAAATACAGAATATGTTAATTAAATTGAATTTAAATAAAAAATTAAAAAACAAATAAGCACCTAATGAACTTTTATTTTTCATTTGGAAGATGCATTTGTGGTTAATATTTGGAAAAATTAACTATACTGGCCTTTTTGATTTGCCAAAATGATGGAGGGACCTGCTGGCATTTGAAAGGATAGGTCAATATGCTGGATAGTCCATACAAGGAAGAACTGTCTCACCAATCGATGTTTCTTGATGAGCACCTTGCCACAAGGTAGTTATACATACACTGGACATAATACTGTGGTATTGTACATAGATCCCTTTTTCTTTCACAATTTTCATTAATGCTATTACATATAAAATTTATCTGGAAATGAGGAAGTCAATGACTTCCCATATAGATCCCTTTGGAGAAACTTATGTAAATGATCTGAATTGAAGAAACTAGAGAAACCCAAATATGGAAACAGAGTTTATTAAAAAAAACACTTAGCTCCATTTTCTCCAGGCACTGTGCTGGGTGCCTTAGAGGGTGCAAAGATGAATAAGATACGGCTGTTGCTCTTAAAAAGAAAATAAAGTGAGCAGGCTTCACTGGGATAGAGCCCGGAGAGCACTGTGCTGCTCCTGAAGAGAAGGCAGTATACAACGCGGAGTCAAATAGTGTGGAAACAGCAATCCGAAAAACCCCTGGGACATATGGTGAGGAGGTTACTTGCTCTTCTTGGAGTGCTTCCCTGAGAGGCAGTGTGCATGGAGGCACCCCTCCAGGGACAAGCTAGCTGGCACCATTCCCCCGCCCAAGCCCCTCAGCATAAACAAAGAGCCCCCTGCAGGAAGCACTACGGCACCAACACAAGCTGCCTAGTCTGCTTATACCAGGTCCCACACCACTGCTCTCTGGTGGTACTGCCCTTCTCAGTCGAGCTTGCATCAGTCACAGTGTGGTGGGCCCCTTCTGTAGAAGACCAAAGAAACCCCTGCTCACACCACATCTGAATAGAAAGCTCTGCAGTGCTTCAGTTCTAGTGGAAGTATTAGTTCTCATTTCACAAGCAGACCAGAGCACACATAGTTAAAAGTTGCCACGTTTTGGCCAAGAACCAAACACTGCCCACTGCAGGCAAGGAGAACCTCTGAGGACGACTGACCTGAAGGACAGAGCAGCCACAGCACAACAGCAGAGCACAGGCAACACACACCAGAGACACTCCCTGAAGCTCTAGGCCATGGATACTGTATGGCCTCTTCTTCATAAAGCCATTACACTCAGGAACAAGAAATATTACTGGCTTTTCTAACACAGAGAAGAAGACAGAGACTTAGAAAAAAATGCGAAGACAGGGGGATTTATCCCAAATGAAACAACAAGATTAGGTCACAGCTAGAGATCCAAGTGAAAAATATATAAGTAACATGCCTGATGGAGAATTTAAAGCAACAATCATAAGGATACTTGCTGGGCTTGAGAAAAGAATGGAAGACTTCAGGGAGGCCCTTACCACAGAGACAAAAGAGTTAAAAAAGAATCAGTCAGAAATGAAAACTGCAATAACTGAAATTGGAAACAGACTTGATGGAATGAACATAAGGCTGGAAGAAGCAGAAAAATGAGTAAGTGATGTAAAGGACAAAATAATGGAAAATAATGAAGCTTAACAAAAGAGAGAAAGAGAAATTATGGAACACGAGAATAAATTTAGGGAACTCAGTGACTCCATCAAATGTAGTAACATTCATATTTTAGCAGTCCCAGAAGAAGAGAAAGGGGGGGCAGAAAATTTACTTAAGCAAATCATAGCTAAAAACTTCCCTATCTGGAGAAGGAAACAGTTATTCAGATCTGGGATATACAGAAAACTCACAACAAAATCAACAACATCAGGCCAACACCAAAACATACTGTAATTAAATTTTCAAAATATAATGATATAGAAAAAATCTTAAAGCAGAAAGACAAAAGAAATCCCTAACTTACGGGGAAGACTCATAAGGCCAGCTGCAGATTTCTCAACAGAAACACGGCAAGACAGAAGGGAGTGGCATGATGTACTCAAAGTGCTGAATGGGAACAATCTGCAGCCAAGAATACTCTATCTGGCAAGTTGTCATTCAGAATAGAAGGGGAGATAAAGAGTTTCCCAGACAAGTGAAAAATAAAGGAGTTTGTGACCACTAAAACATCCCTACAAGAAATATTAAAGGTGACTCTTTGAGTGGAAAGACCAAAACTGACAGGGACAAGAAAGGAACAGAGAATATCTCCAGAAACAACAAACAAATAATGAAATGGCACTAAATACATATCTATCACTAATTACTCTGAATGTAAACGGACTAAATGCTCCAATCAAAAGATATAAGGTGTCAGAATGGATAAAATAATAAACCCATCTATATGCTGCCTACAAGAGACTCATTTTAGACTGAAAGACACCTGCAGATTGAAAAGGAGGGGATGGAGAAACTTTTATCTTGCAAAAGGATGTCAAAAGAAAGCCAGATTAGCAATACTTATATTGGACAAACTAGAGTTTAAACAAAGACTGAGGGGCGCCTGGGTGGCTCAGTCGTTAAGCATCTGCCTTCGGCTCGGGTCATGATCCCAGGGTCCTGGGATCGAGTCCCGCATCGGGCCCCCTGCTCCGCGGGAAGCCTGCTTCTCCCCCTGCCACTCCCCCTGCTTGTGTTCCTGCTCTCGCTATCTCTCTCTCTGTTAAATAAATAAATAAAATCTTAAAAAAAAAAAAAAAACAAAGACTGTAACAAGAGATAGAGAAGGAACCTATATCATGATAAAGGGGGCAAACCAACAAGAAGATCTAACAATTGTAAATATTTATGCCCACAACATGAGAGCACTGAAATATATAAAACAATTAATAACAAACATAAAGGAACTCACTGAGAGTAATACTATAATAGGAGACTTGAACACCCCCACTTACATCAATGTACACCTCATCTAAGCAGAAAATCAACAAGAAAATCAACAAGAAAACAATGGCTTTGAATGACACCTTGGACCAGATGGATTTAACAGATATATTCAGAACATTCCATCCTAAAACAGCATAATACGCATTCTTTTCAGGTGCACATGGGACATTCTCCAAAACAGATCACATACTAGGTCACAAATAAGGCCTCAACAAGTACAAAAAGACTGAGATCATGCCATGCATCTTTTCTGACCACAAAGCTATGAAACTTGAAGTCAACCACAAGAAAAAATTTGGAAAGACCACATGGAGGTTAAACAACATGCTATTGAACAGTGAATGGGTCAACCAGGAAATCAAAGAATAAATTTAAAAAATACATGGAAACAAATGCAATGAAATGAAATGAAATGAAAATGAAAACATGATGGTCCAAAACCTTTGGGATACAGCAAAAGTGGTCCTAAGAAGGAAGTAGTCATAGGAATACAGGCTTAACGCAAGAGGCAAGAAAAATCTCAA
This sequence comes from Mirounga leonina, assembly GCF_011800145.1. Classification (NCBI taxonomy): domain Eukaryota; kingdom Metazoa; phylum Chordata; class Mammalia; order Carnivora; family Phocidae; genus Mirounga; species Mirounga leonina. The sequence continues at coordinate 9,898 of NW_023270005.1, forward strand.
TTAACTACCTAACATTAAAATTAAAGGAGCTAGAGAAACAACAACAAACAAAGCCTAAAGCCAGGAAGAAGGAAGGAAATAATAAAGGCTAAAGCAGAAATAAATGAAACAGAACCTAAAAAACAGCCAATAAAACAGATCAATGAAAGCAGGAGCTGGGTCTTTGAAAAGATTAACAAAATTGATAAACCTCTAGCCAGATTTACCAAAAAGAAAAGAGAAAGGACCCAAATAAATAAAATCACAAATGAGAAAGGAGAAATAACAACCAACACCGCAGAAATACAAACAACTAGAATATTATGGAAAACTATACACCAGCAAATTGGACAACCTGGAAGAAATGGATACATTCCTAGAAACATATAAATGATGAAAACTGAAAGAGGAAGAAATAGAAAGCTTCAACAAACCAATAACCAGCAAAGAAATAGAATCAGTAATCAAAAATCTCCCAACAAATAAAAGTCCATGGCCACATGGCTTCCCAGGGGAATTCTACCAAACATTTAAAGAACAGTTAATACCTATTCTTCTCAAACTATTCCAAAAAATAGAAACGGAAGAAAAACTTCTAAATTCATTCTATGAGGCCAGCATTACCCTGATACCAAAACCAGATGAAGACTCCATTAAAAAAGAGAATGAGAGGCCAATATCCCTGATGAATACGAATGTAAAAACTCTCATTCAAATACTAGCAAACCAAATCCAACAGTACATTAAAAGAATCGTTCACCAGGATCAACTGGGATCTATTCCTGGGCTGCAAGGTGGCTCAATATTCAACAATCAATCTACGTGATATACCACATCAATAAAAGAAAGGTAAAGAACCATATGATCCTTTCAATAGATGCAGAAAGAACATGTGACAATGTACAACATCCATTCATGATAAAAAAAAAAAAAACCCTCAACAAAGTAGGGTTAGAGGGACCCTCTAACATACCTCAACATAATAAAGGCCATATATGAAGAGCCCATAGCTAATACCATCCTCTATGGGGAAAAACAGAGCTTTTCCTCTATGGTCAGGAACAAGTCAAGGGATGTCCACTCTCACCATTGTTACTCAACATAGCACTGGAAGGCCGAGCCACAGGAAGCATACAACAAAAAGAAATAAAAGGCATCCAAAACGCCAGGAAGAAGTGAAACGTTCACTGTTTGCAGATGACATGACACTCTATATAGAAAACTCGAAAGGCTCCACCCCCAAATTGCTAGAACTCATACAGGAATTCAGCAAAGTGGCAGGATATAAAATCAATGCACAGATGTCAGTTGCATTTCTATACACTAGCAATGAGGCAGAAGAAAGAGAAATCAAGGAATTGATCCCATTCACAATTGCACCAAAACCATAAGATACCTAGGAAGAAACCTAACCAAAGAGGTAAAAGATCTGTACTCTGAAAACTACAAAACACTGATGAAAGAAATTGAGGAAGACACAAAGAAATGGCAAAACGTTCCATGCTCATGGATTGGAAGAACAAATTTTGTGAAAAATCTATATTGCCCAAAGCAATCTACACATTTAATGCAATCCCTATCAAAATAACAACAGCATTTTTCACAGAGCTAGAATAAACAATCCTAAAATTTGTATGGAACCGCAAAAGACCCCAAATAGCCAAAGCAACCTTGAAAAAGAAAAGCCAAGCTGGTGGCATCACAATTCTGGACTTCAAGTTATATTACAAATCTGTATTGATCAAAACAGTATGGTACTGGCACAAAAATAGACACATAGATCAATGGAAGAGAATAGAAATCCCAGAAATGAACCCACAACTGTATGGTCAATTAATCTTAGACAAAGCAGGAAAGAATATTCAATGTGAAAAAAGACAGTCTCTTCAACAACTGGTGTTGGGAAAAGTGGACAGCCACATGCAAAAGTATGAAACTGGACCACTTTCTTACACCATACACAAAAATAAATTCAAAATGGATGAAAGACCTAAATTTGTGATACAGGGAAGCACTGACATTCTAGAGAACACAAGCAGTAACCCCTTTGACATTGGCCGTGGCAACTTCTTACTAGATATGTCTCCTGGGAGGCAAGGGAAACAAAAGCAAAAATAAATTTTGGGACTTCATCAAGATGAAACGCTTCTGCACAGTGAAAGAAATAATCGACAAAACTCGGGCGCCGGGGTGGCTCAGTTGGTTAAGCGACTGCCTTCGGCTCAGGTCATGATCCTGGAGTCCCAGGATTGAGTCCCGCATCGGGCTCCCTGCTTGGCAGGGAGTCTGCTTCTCCCTCTGACCCTCCTCCTCTCATGCTCTCTGTCTCTCATTCTCTCTCTCTCTCAAATAAATAAATAAAATCTGTAAAAAAAAAAAATCGACAAAACTGAAAAGCAACCTACGGAATGGGAGAAGATATTTGCAAATGACATATCCAATTAAGGGTTAGTATCCAATGTATATAAAGAACTTATAAAACTCAACGCCCCAAAAACAAATAATCCAGTTAAAAAAATGGGCAAAAGACATGAATAGTCATTTTTCCAAAGAAGACATCCAGATGGCCAACAGACACATGAAAAGATGCTCAACATCACTCATCAGGGAAATGGAAATCAAAACTACAATGAGATACCATCTCCCATATGTCAGAATGGCTAAAATCAACAACACAAGAAACAACAGACGTTGGTGAAGATGTGGAGAGAGGGGAACCCTCTTGCACTGTTGGTGGGAATGCAAACTGGGTCAGACATGCTGGAAAACAGTATGGAGGTTCCTTGAAAAGGTATAAATAGGGGCGCCTGGGTGGCTCAGTCGTTAAGAGTCTGCCTTCGGCTCAGGTCATGATCCCAGGGTCCTGGGATCGAGCCCCACATCGGGCTCCCTGCTCAGTGGGAAGCCTGCTTCTCCCTCTCCCACTCCCCTTGTTTGTGTTGCTGCTCTCGCTCTCTCTCTGTCAAATAAATAAATAAAATCTTAATAAAAAAGGTAAAAATAGAACTTCACTCTGATCCAGCAATTGCAGCACTAGGTATTTACTGAAAGAATACAAAAATACTAATTCAAAGGGATACCTGCACCCCGATGTTTATAGCAGCATTATCTACAATAGCTAAAATATGGAAACAGCCCATTTCTGACTGATGAATGGATGAAGAAGACATTGTGTGTGTATACACACACACACACAATGACATATTAGTCATTAAAAAGAATGAAATCTTACCATTTGCAACTACTTGGAGATAGAGAGTATTATGCTAAGGGAAATAAGCCAGTCAGAGCTAGAGAAATACCATATAATTTCACTCATATGTGGAATTTAAGAAACAAAACAAATAAATATGAGTGGGGGAAAAGAGAGGAAAACCAGGAAACAGACTCTTAATTTACAGAGACCAAATGATGGTTGTCAGAGGAGAGGTGGGTGGGGGGATATGTTAAATTGGTGATGGGGATTAAGTTGTGCACTTGTTGTGATGAGCAGAGGGTGTCCTATGTAAGTGCTGAATCACTAAATTGTACACCTGAAACTAGTATTATGCTGTATATTAACTGGAATTTAAAAACTTGGAAAAAAAAGATGTGATATGTATATGTGTGTATATATACAGATATATACACACACACACCCAATGGAATATTGTATATATTGTATTATATTGTATATATACACAATGGAATATATATGTATACATATATATACAATATTTTATATACACACACACACACACACAATGGAATATTACTCATCCATAATAAAGAATTAAATCTTGCTCTTTTCAATGATGTGAATGGAGCTACAGAGTACTATGGTAAGCAAAATAAGTCTGTCAGAGAAAGGCAAGTACCATGATTTCACTAATATATGGAATTTAAGAAACAAAACAAATGATCATAGGGGAAAAATGTGAGTTGCACACCAAGAAACAGACTCTTAACTATAGAGAACTGATGGTTACCAGAGGGAAGGTGGGGGGGGGGAATAGGTGGTGGGGATTAAGGAGTGCCCTTGTGGTTTTTTTTAAGATTTTATTTATTTATTTGACAGAGTCAGAGAGCACAAGCTGGGGGAGGAGCAGAGGGAGAAGCAGGCTCCCTGCCGAGCAGGGTGCCTGATGCGGGGCTCGATCCCAGGACCCTGGGATCATGACCTGAGTCAAAGGCAGACGCTTAGCAACTGAGCCACCCAGGCACCCCTGGAGTGCGCTTGTTGTGATGAGCACAGGGTGTCATATGTAAGTGTTGAATCACTAAAATTGTTCACCTGAAACAAATATTATACTGTATGTTAACTAACTGGAATATTAAAAAAAATTTAAAAAATAGAGGAGAAAAATATTGTTGGTGATTTTGATATTTCTTGATTTTTTGTTTAGTAATCTTTATATTCTCAATTTTTCTTCTATAAAATTTTAAAGTAAATATAAAAAATATTAACTTTAATCTATACTGTTATAAGGTTTACCCTAAGTATTTTAACATCGTTTTTCTTCTTAAAGATCATACAGTAGCTATAAAATGTATAGGATATTGTGGATCACCACATCAAAAACTAATGATGTATTGTATGGTGACTAACATAATAAAATTAAAAAAATTTTTAAAAAAGGATTTCATACTCTAAAAAAAAAAGTGTATAGGATAAAGTTTAATTTCTTTACTATAAATTCAAGGCCCTCTATGAGCTGCTCCCAAATTATAATCCCAGGCAGCAAATCTGGACTTTATCTTCCAGCTCTACTCTAGTCAAACTGGTCTCCTAATTGCCCTATCAAGCAAGCCCTTGATTTTTTTTTTTTAAGATTTTATTTATTTATTTGAGAGAAAGAGCACGAGCAGGGGAGAGGGCAGAGGCAGAAGGAGAAGCAGACTCCCTGCTGAGCAGGGAGCCCGCTGTGGGATTTGATCCCAGGACCCTGGGATCATGACCTGAGTCAAAGGCAGATGCTTACCGACTGAGACACCCAGGCACCCTGGCAGCCCTTGATTCTTGCTTCTAGGTGAGCTGATATGGTATAGTGGAAAGTACTGAAAGTTTGGAGTTGGGTAGTCCTGATTTTGAGGCCTTGTTCTGCTACTTCCAAGCTATTGGACTCCGGGCAGTTATTTCCCCTTTTTGACCATCAATGTCTTCATCCAGGAAGTGGGTATAATAACCTCTCCCCACCAGGTGATTGTAAGGACTAAATGAGCCTATTGAGAGTGCCTAGCATATAGTAGGAGTAAGTAAGTGTTAGACTCTGTTTTGCTTCCTGCCTGATATATGCCCCAGTTCTCATGTCTTATCTGTACTGTAACCAACCCTCAAAACAGCTCAGATTTCACCCCTCTGAACAGTTCTCGTGACATAGGTGATTTCCATCCATATAAACACGCATGAAGTACTCATATATTGCCTTGTGGGTTTTTTTAATTCCTCCAGCTAGCCAGCCCTTCTGGTGAGGGACACAGATATGAAAAGAGATAATGATAATACAGTGTGATTGATATTCTAATGGAGAAATTATCTGTGTATACACATACAAATTCTGTCTCCCCATCTAGACTGTATCTTGTATTTCTGAACATGACATTCCCCTTAGCACCAGGCTGGGTACACAGAATTGCAGCTAAGAAATGACCAAAATTATAATAATAATCTGATTTTTCTAACACACTTTATACCATTCAAAGCACTCTTCCAGATAACTATTTTATGTTGACAATAATCTTGGGAGAGAAACAGTGATGGGTCTTATCTTCTTCATTTCATAGAGAACAAAACTGAGGTTCAGAAAGACTAATTCAAGTCATGTAGTTAGGTTAAGTGATAGAGTGAGGGTTGAAACTCCTATCTCTTGTTTCTGCATCCACTGTTTTTCCTAGTGCCTGCTGTTTTGTTATATTATTAGTCATATAAAAATTATAAATGGTAAAAATAATAGTAATGGTAATAAAATAGCTGGTAAAAATTTTGGCTTTTATTGAACACCTGCTCTATTCTAGATGTTGGGATACTATACTCAGGATTTTATGCATATATTCTCATTTAACATGGGTTATAACCTTCCAAGCTAGAAAGTATTATTCCTATTCTACAGTTGTGAAAACAGAGACACAGAGATAAGAAGTAACCTCATAGGTAATTGGCAATAGATTCAGATACATCTGATTTCTGAAGTCCATGTAGTCCCAAGTGCCAGTGGTTTTCAACCTTGGCTATACACTGGGAACATTAAAATCATATAGTATCTGGACCCAGTCCCCAGAGATCCTAGTTTAATTGATTAGGGTAGGACTTGGGTATGGGTATGTTTAAAAGCTCCCCAGGTGGGACGCCTGGGTGGTGCAGTTGGTTGAGCATCCAAATCTTGGTTTCAGCTCAGGTTGTGATCTCTGGGTTGTGAGATCAAGCCCTGCGTCGGACTCTGCTCTGGGTGTGTACTCTGCTTGAGTTTCTCTCTCCCTCTGCCCCTCCTCCCCTGCACTCTTTCTCTAAAATAAATAAATAAATCTTAAAACAAAAACAAAAACAAAAAAGTTCCCCAGGTGATGCTATGTGTAGCCAGAGTTAGGAACCACTAGGCCACATGACGCTAACTTGGTCACTGCAGATCAAAATGACCAAAGCTGATAATGCTGTTCCATTTCAACTGCATGGTGGAGGGCGTGTTGGACAGGAAGAGTATGCTATGGTCAAAGCCAGAAAATACTTCCACCCAAACCTGGGTCCGCCTTAGGGCTATTGCTTTTCTTGGTAAGAGAACTAGATGATGCCTCCTAAAATATGAATCCCATTTTTTTCCAACTTACAGCCAAATCCAAATGGACATCAACCCAAGGCCTTGGAAAACAAACATGAGGCTCTTTATTGATGATTCATTACAAGTCAAACTTTGAAGTCACAGCAAAGGGATTTCTTGGTTGAAACACCCCAGTGATGTTCTCTCTTATCTCTAATTTGCCACAGTAAAACCACAATATCAAACTGAGGAGGCAGAGATGGAAGAGTAAAATAACTGGGAGTCAAGAGACCTAGATTCCAGTCTTAATACTAAAACTAACTTGCTGTGTAACCTTGACAAGATCACTTCAATAGCTGTGCAACGTGGACTTGGACTGTTTTATAGATCAATGGGCTCATGATATAAGTCTATAGACCTATATCTCTCCCTGCTGACTTTTAAATGCTGCTTTTGGAGTATTTTAGAAGCCAGTTCTGATCATGTACTTAACCAGCTTGAAAAAAAATCTCGATACATAGATTTAGATTTAGACTCCGTAGTTCAGTGTTGCCTTTAGAATAAACTCAATCATTTTTAACCTGGAAGTCACTATCCTCTTCCACTTGGCTTCAACTGATCTTTCTGACCTCGCTTTCCACCATTTCTCTTCACATATGCTACAGTCCACACAAATAGTATTATTTGTTGTTCCATATACATGTTTCATAATTGATCATATTTTCCCCGGATTCCCTTTACCCTATTCCCACACGCCTAAATTTACATCATCTATCAAGATTCAGCTTTAGTGCTCCAAGCCTAAGATGCTCCAAATTCTTTTCTCTGACTCCTAAGGCACTAATCATCTTGTACTTTGAATCAGGGCTCTTTGTTTTGGTGGCTCTATGTCCCCTATTAGAATGGAAGCAACATGATAGCAAGATCCAGGTGGGATTCATCTCTGTAGTCACCAAAAGCCCAAGTAAATTGCTTTGCACATAACTAGTATTCAATAAATATTTACTGAGTAAAGAAAAATGTAGTTCAGCCCATTAGAAGACAACATAAAGAGATTTTCTTTTTTAAGTTCCCAGTTGTGACACCTTTGACACATACAGAAACATGATATGGCCAAATTTCAGGGCTATTCTGGAACCTAAATTGAAAGGTTTTCAATATGCTGTGTTTCTTGAGGGCTTTTGTGCCCAGCCTTATGCTCTTACAAATGGTATGACATAGACCTTGTCCTCCAGGGGCTTAAAACAGAATTGGACAATGAAGTCATACATTTAGGAAACAATTGTGAATACTCTAACTCAGCATCCACATTAAACGGTCAAACTTGAATGTCAGAAGAAATGAGGTAAGGTAGAGTTCCCTGAGGCAGAACTGTCAGGAAGCTTCATGGAAGGAATAGGACTTGAGGTGGACCTTGAGGGATGGCTAAAAATCCTTCCTTGTCCCTTCCCCTCAACAATGGTCCTCCTCTTTTTCAGTGTTTGGCAAGGTCAGAAAAAGTTTGAGGGTGGAAAGAGTAGCTCTGAGCTCTTAGATGTCATCTATGTTTGAGGCTTGAGGCTTCTCATAGGCTCCAAAATACAAAAGAATAAACATGTACCATCTTCTTTGGCTGCCAGTTTCCTGAGAGGTTGTTGCCCATCCAGTAGCAATATCACTTTTTGAACTTCTATTGTACTATTGTATAAATGTTTTGTATACCTAGTCTTACTTTATACCCACAAAAAAAATGTTTCCTACAATGTAGGCATTGTCCCCATTTACAGTTATTAAAACTGGCTCAAAGAAGTTAAGTTTATCTAAGATTATGTAGCTAGTACTTAGCTTCCTATAAAAGCAAAACAATTGCTACCACTTACTGAGTACTCATTATGTGCCAAGCAAATGGATACCTCATTCCATTGTTGTAACAATCCTATGGGCATAATTATTATCTTCATTTTACAAATAAGAAAACTAAGACTCAGAGAGGTTGTGGCTTGCCAAAGGTCCCACAGCTCTGAGGCAGAGCTAGGATTCAAAATCCTATCTGGGAGACTGAAGCTTGTCACATCTGAGACCTCACTAAGCCTTCTGAGCCTATGATCTTTCTACCAAACTGTACTTCCTCTTAATTTCTTTTTAACTTTGGTCCACACCTGACTTTTACTACAAATTTGACCTCCCTCTCCATCCCAACCTCTTCTCTCCCTCCCCGTTCTCTGTAAAATGACTATAGCCAATCTTAGCACTTGTTGATTTCTTAGTACCTCATGGCCATCAGTCTTCAACCTTAAGCAACTTTCTCCCACCTTTTCTTATATCCATCTACACCAAATCTGAGAGCACGATAAGGGGAGGTTCTTTCTCCTTGTACATTCCCCCAGTTTTCCAGAATCATCTCTTACTTTCTATGAAATTCTGCCATGCTCACCTGAAAGCCTCTCTTCTCCTGTAGCCACTAATTACTCTTTTGGATCACTTGGGAGTTAGGCTCCAGGAAAGGCAGAGAATGAAAACCAAACACAGTAGATTACTAAAGCATAATGAATCCAAACAAGCAAATGTGGGTAACGGCCAGCACAGCCAATTATTTCAAGGACAGGTCTGCTTCTAATGCTTCTAGAGCTGACACAAATGCTACTCACTGCAATAGTTAACCCAGTGGAGAATTGATGGCCCTGTAGCTGAGCAAGGCCTTACAAGCACTCTTTCTCCAAGCCCTAGAACACACCATCAGAATGCAGTCTTTTCTCTCTGGTCAAGACAGAGGAAAGAGTTAAGAAGGGCTCCTAAACACATATATTATAGGTTTCCAGTGTGGATATATCCTTCACCTTTATCTCAGAACCCAAGGCAGAGTGAAGGGCTCCTTGCCCCATGCTCCAACAGGAATTTATTCTCACCCCCATCAGAACATGGGTCATATGGGACTGGGACTGGTTGCTTACATGCCAGCCTCACCACGAACCTTTGGAGGGCAGGGACCATGCATGGCCTTTCATCCTTTTCTCTCCCACTGCATAGCACTATGCCTGAATAAATGAACAAATGCATGTAAGTAGATCTCTTCCCCACCCTACTCTCAAAAGGAACGTCCTAAGTCCCTTTGTAGAAACTACACAAAAGCCCTCTCCAAAGCCAGGCCTGGTTAGAAGCAGTGCTATCAAAGGAGGACAGGACATTGGCTTGTATAATTTTGCTCTCCTAAAAGCTAATGCTTCTTAGAAAACAGAAAGGAGAAGGTAGCTAAAGCTGTTTAAGAAATAAAAATGTGATACGCAAAAGAAGCCAAGGTTCAAGCTCTGTCTCCATATCTTACAATGTGGGTGACTCTGAGAAGTTGTTTCACTTCTCTGAGCCTCAGTTTTTCCTTAATGGGGAAATAAACGTGAAATGAGGGGGAAAACCTATCTCATAGGTCTATCACAATAGAATACAATAGAAAAAGAGAAAGCATCCAGTTAGTTCTATGTCTGGAAAAGAAAAGAGTCCTTGACTAAATTATATCAGCAAACAATATCATTTTTATTGTAAGTTGATTGCCATGGAACAATGCAATTTAACATGCACCTTGTGTGTGCTATTTTTAATTGCTAAGGAAAAATGTAAAGAACATCAAGTCCACTCAAATGTTGGATTGATACAAGGGATGGAGATGGGAGACATGAGAGTGGCACAGTAAGTAAGAAGTTGCTATGGCTAATGTCAAAGAGGTTTCTGCCTGTGTTTTCCTCTAGGATTTTGATGGTTATGGCAGCATTATAAACAGTAGCCAAATTATGGAAAGAGCCCAAATGTCCATTGACTGATGAATGGATAATGAAGTCATGGTATATATATACAATGGAATATTACTCAGCTATCAAAAAAATGAAATCCTGCCATTTCAATGATGTGGATGGAGCTAGAGTGTATTATGCTAACCGAAATAAGTCAGTCAGTCAAAGACAAATACCATATGATTTCACTCATTATGTGGAATTTAAGAAACAAAACAGATGAACATATGGGGAAACAGAGAGGCAAACCATAAAACAGATTCTTAACTATAGAGGACAAATTGAGGGTTGCTGCAGGGCAGGTAGTGGAGGGATGGGCTAAATGGGTGATGGATATTACGGAGGGCACTTGTGATGAGCACTGAGTGTTATATTTAAGTGATGAATCACTAAATGCTACTCCTAAAATGAATGTTACACTGTATGTTAACTAACTGGAATTTAAATAAAAACTTGAAAAAAAAAAACAGCAAAGAGGCAGAAGTTTGGCTGATTTTCCACCAAGGCCAGAACCACTACCTCAGTTCTGTTTTCTGTGGCTAAGGTTGGAGGCATGGGGCTTTGAAAAATGCTGCATCACACCAGCCTCTTGCTGACTGTTTTAAGATAGAAAGCAAAAGCAGGCAATGATGTGGCCCAAACTTAGATAGGCTGGCTGATACTGGACAGTAAGATCAGTACTTACATTGACTGAAACTGTTAGTTGCTGCCAGAAGTCTGGAGCAGGACTGTGGAGGAAGGGGAAGGGGGAATGCCTCTGGAATTTAACTTTGCAGTAGATGATGGTTAGGGAGGGCTAAGTTACTGTGTATGCTAAACTTATAGGATCTGGCTGACCTCAAGACTTGGTAGCAGGCAAGACAAACTTCACTGTGATGAATATAACTTGAGTTACCCAACTCTCTAACAGATTGATGTGAAGGTCAACACATCACTTATAAATTGAAGCTGTGTCTACATAGAAGTCTGGTCTTAATTGGCTATTCCCTTGAATAGGCAAATCTTAGGAAGGGGAAGGGCAGAGAAAGGGAATTAATAACATATTTTGAATATTGATTACATGGCAGATATTTTGTTATTTTTTTAACCTTAGCAATAATTCTGTGGGATGAGCTGTTTCTCCTATTCATAGATATAGAAACCAAGGTGTGCAGATCTTAAATAACTTAACTATTAATCATACAGACAGATGCATCACTGGGTCAAGCCAAAGAATTCACAGAGTCAGTTACTTAGTGGAAATCTTATCAGACTCCCATAGAATAGCTTTCACTGAATTGTGCTCTGAGACAATGCAATCAGCCGATATTGAGGTTTTTATACGCAACAGTCCTTAAGAGAAAATGTTGCTTAGAAATATTCTCTGGCTTCAAAAATGGATGAGTTGTGCTTTTTTGAACAGCTTGATTGTTGTTACCTTAAGAGCATGGATTTACATGACTATTAAGTTCTTTCTCTTTTCATTTTCTGTAGAAAGTTTGGAGCCAAATCTGTGACACCGTTCCAGCAAGCGTGTAAGGCTTCATAGCAAACATTTTGTGTACTAACTCCATTCTTTCCATATCCCTACTATCCTACCTTTTTTCCCTCTCTTGGCTTCATTTTTTTCTCACTTGTACTCTCTAGAATCTAAGGCAGAAGTCAGCAAGCATTTTCTGTAAAGTATCAGATAGCTAATATTTTAGGACTTGTAGGCCATAAGATCTCTGTTGCTACTACTTAATTCTGCTGTTTTAGTGTGAAAGTAGCTTTAGACAATGTGTAAATGAGGTGGTGTGTTTCTGTTGATGGGTACAGAAATTTTAATTTCATATAATTCTCATGAGTCATGACATATTATTTTTCTTTTGATATTTTTCAGTTAAGGCCATAGTTCGCTAAGCCTTGATATAAGCCTCAAGAGAGTAGGGACCTTGTATGTCTTATTCATTCTTATGTCCTTAATGCCTAGAATGGGGCCAGGCATACAACAAGTATTCAATAAATACTTGTTGAATAAATTATTCTTACTATTTTTAAGTTCCTGTATTTTCTATATTGTGAAAGCCTTAATTCCTTTCTGGAACAGGACAGGATAAAAAACAAGGCACATTTTTAGAAGGGCATCTAGCTAGAAAGTAAAAGAGCCACAATTTGGGTCTGAGCCTTTCTGATATCAAAGTCCATATTCTGTCCATTATATCATATTATCTTCATAGAATTATGTACCGCCCTCCAGATACCCTCTGGATTAGCCCCAACCTCCAAACATGAGTCTCCAATTAAATATACCAAAGTCAGCCACATCTTGAATTTGTAATTTAAAAAGTCCAGAGTTTTGCAGAAGTTGTGTCCCTTTGTCCCTATCTTGACTAATCTGAAAAGTGAGAATGAGAAACCATCAGTTCACCAATTTCAAAGCTTCTTATACAAAGGAAAAGTGATAGTTCTGCCTTACTGGAAATAACACAGGCTTTGTTACCTGCCAGACTTGATAAGATTGAGACCCCAGCTCTGCTAGTTAGTAACTGTGAACCTTTGGCAAGTCACTTAGCTCTAGGATCCCCAGTTTTCTAGTAGAAAAAACAAAACAAAACAGTAATACATTCTTCACAGTAAGGTTGTGAGGATCGAAAATAATTTGTCAGTACCTAGTACAGTGCCAGGGACACAGCAGATACTTAATGGCAACAGCAGCAATAATAATATTGATAAAAACATCATTATTATTAATTTATTCTACAATGACTGCTTACCTTGGGACAGTCAAGCATTGTTCTAAGCACTTGGGATATAGAGGTAAATAAAACAGGCCCCAAATCCCCGCCCTCATTAAAATGGTTTACACTCTAGTGATTATTGTGAATGGCTTTTATGTTCTTACCCACCATTCCAATATTAGTGGTAGTAAATTGGGAACAGATCCCTACTTAAATATCTCCAACCTCAGAAAGATCTTAGGGTGCAAAATAGTTGGTTTCAATTCTGATTCCAATTGGATTCCCAAGCACTTACCCTCCTTGTGGTGAGCTAGGGGTCGAGGAGCTGGTCTCTTTATGTGGAAAGAGGGGGCTTTGGTGGGCCCAGAGCCTGGCACAGGTCCATTGGTGGCCTTTGGTATGGCCTTGGTCCCTCCATCCTGCAGCCTAGACACCAGCTTCCCCACATCCACTTCAGGACAGGACTCCAACTTGCCATCTGAAACAGGCCTGCTACTTGGAGACTTCCTCCCAGTGTCAGCTTCTCCACTCCTCTGAATAGGCAGTTTGGGGTATTGTGGCAGCTTGGGGGGTTCCATACTGCTGGCGATAATACCATTGGGTGTTTGATGTTGGATTTCATCTAGGAAAAGGTGGTGCAAAGAGGGAAGATTAAAGCTAACTTCATTACCATTTCATTTTTATACATGTACACATAATATTGAAAAATTTTACACATTTTCAATGGAGCTATTATTGTGGAACTAATCACTGATATCTCGCAAAATCAGTCTCTATCTAGCCCAATTCATGTGGAGTCACAGATCCCATAAAATAGGGAATTCAGTTCAGGATAGGAGTTTGATTTTCACCACCACAATTTAGTAAAACCATAATATACCAAGATGCTTTATTCAAAGGGATATTTAATTTAAAAGGGACTTAAGAGTCCCCAATTATAATTCTGCTCTTTTTAAAGAGACATCAGTTAATCCTTAACTATTTCTATTTCTCTCAAAAGTAATTTGTTAAAATCTCTCAAATTTTAAGTTAATAAACTTAACAGAATTTAACTTCATTCTCCATCCTCATAAAGAAACTTCCAACTAGCCATGTTCTTCCCTTAGCTTTTGTGGTCCACAATTTTCTGTGACAATAGGACCTACTTTTCAGTTGTTCTGAGTTTTACTTAAAGCTTTGAGACTCTTAGAGGAGAGCCAAGGATACTCTCCCTAGACAAATTAACCCACACAAATACATGAAAAATTTTAAAAACGAAATTTAAGAGATTCATAGAGTCCCTTAAAGCTGTTAATCCTTGATTGAGAACTCCTGCTGTAAGGAAACTGTCACCTTTCTTCATAATAGAAAACCTAGATCAGAGTGTAGTGATTAAGAAAAGAGGTTCTGTTTGGCCAAATGAGACTTGAGAAACATGTTGAGCAGTTGTAATACATATATCTTGTTGGATCCTGATTTTTAAAAAAATGACGGAGAATTTAAATATTGTCTAGATAGTGATCTTAAGGAATTACTGTTTGTTTTGTTTTCTTTCAGGTATGATTATGGTATTGTAATTTGGCTTTAAAGTCCTTATCTTTTAGAGATGTATACTGAAACATTTATGGATGAAATGACATACATGTGTCTTGGTTGGGGATGTGGGTAGGGGTACTGATGAAACAAGAACGGACATAACGGGTGGTAAATGTTGAAGCTGGGTGATAGGCACATGGGGAGTACATTATACTGTTTTGTTTTGTTTTTTTAACTTTGGTTTATGTCTGAAACTCTCCATAGTAAAATGTTAAAAGAAATGCAGGTTTTGGAGTCAGATAGCCAGGTCTGAATCTCAGTTCTGCTTCTTATCAACTGTAGGACCTTGAGCAAATTCATCATCTCTCTATACGTCAAGTTTTCTCCTCAATAAAATGGGAATAATAATAGTACCTACTTCATGAGGTTGTAGTGAGGGTTACATGAGATGGTATACTTATTTCAGTGCCTGGGACATAATAAACACTCTGTAATTGTTAGTTATTACTTATGCTATTATGCTCTAAGAGGGCAGTGAGGCAAGAGTTTTTATGTGGGAAGGAAGGGCTAAGTTTTGCTGTGAAGACTTTTTTCCCCAGAGAACTTTCTTCTCCTTGAGAACCTGTCACCAATCAGTGCTGCCACCATTATAGGGATCAGGGCCAAAAGGATTCCCTCTATAGTTTCCCTACTCTGTAGCAAGGTAGGTATATAGCCCTGCTTTTATTAACCCTCCCACAACTGCCGTAAGACTAGAACATTCAAACAAAAATTTACCAAAGGCTCACAAATAATAGTAGGGGCATAAGCACAAAGGAACCACGTAACTAGATCACATGCTTCCAGGACATGCTTATGGCAGAGGCCACCTGTAAACCTCTTGCATTTAGGAGTAACCTGAAGCACATTTACCCTCTCAGAACAATGAAATGAACAGTGACATGAATTTCTTCTCGCACATGCTTTCGGCCCAACATCTCAGTTATATGTTTCTATTTGAATACTTTCTTCCAGTAGAAAGACCCTAGGAGGGCGCCTGGGTGGCTCAGTTGGTTAAGCGACTGCTTTTGGCTCAGGTCATGATCCTGGAGTCCCTGGATCGAGTCCCGCATCGGGTTCCCTGCTCGGCAGGGAGCCTGCTTCTCCCTCTGACCCTCCCCCCTCTCATGTGCTCTCTCTTTCTCATTCTCTCTGTCTCAAATAAATAAATAAAATCTTAAAAAAAAAAAAAAAGACCCTAGGAAATTTTATCCCTGCTCTACTTTAGAAGACACCACAGGGGTTGGCTGTGCCTTCAGGCCATAACAGCATTGTTACCATCTCAATACATTTAGGGAGGTCCAATCTCATAAAGATGATACACATACACAGTCTCAAAGAGGCCACTACCTTCCACATGGGGAAGAACCATTTCCTGATGCAAGGAAATAGGGGATGGAATGATAGCAGCAATGGGGACTCTGAACTAGACCCTATGCCAAGAGAAACTATTTCTAGGTTCTGGAATATGCTGAATTATTATTGACAAAATGAGAAAATGGTAATGATAATAATGACAAGGATGATAATGGTAACAGATACCATTATTTGAGCGCTTTATCTGTGCCAGGCCCTGTTCTTCTAAGTGCTTCACAAGGATTATCTCATCATTATCTTCAAAACTGCTCTATAAATTAGTGAACTCTTATTAGTCCCATTTTAAAGATAAGGAATCTAAGGCACTGAAACAAGCTCAGTGTCACAAAACTAATGTGGTAGAGCCAGTTTTCAAAGTCTGAAGTCTGTTTCCAGAGTCCACGCTTTCTGAAGAGAGAGTTTATCCCTCTGGTCAGGTAACAAGAGCTTAGTTATCATTCTCTTTCTTTAATCAGCCATCCATTTCCACAGGAAAACACATAGACCAGCTTCAGAAACTGCAGAAAACTGGGAATCAATCAGGATTGACAGGAAGGCCTCACAAATAGGCAAGTAGCCCACTGTGGGCCTCTCTTCTATGTGTGGGTAAGTGGTGGGGAGAAGCTTTGAGATGTAACATACTAGTGCAGCAGGAGAAAAATATCAATTATTATGATACAAGTAGAATCATACAAATAAATGTTATGAGGAGGACAGTGCTAATTCTGTCTGGAGGGGCTGAAGAAGATCTTGTAAAAGAGGTAAGATTTGAGCTGGGCCTTGAAGGATTACAAAAGATTATAAAAAGTGGGAGGGGGGAGGAGCAAGACAGCAGAGGAGTAGCAGACCTAAATTTGGTCTGGTCCCAGGAATTCAGCTAGCTAGTGATCAAACCATTCTGAACACCTACAAACTCAACAAGAGATCGAAGAAAAGAATAGCAGCAACTCCATGAACAGAAAAGCGACCACTTTCTGGAAGGTAGGACATGCGGAGAAGTGAATCCGAGGCGGTATTCGGGAGGATAGACGGCGGGGAGGGGGCCTCCGTCAGCAGCTACCGGCAAGTGATAGAGCAGCAGAGCACAAAATTGGAAATTTTAGAAGTCGGTTCTGCTAAAGGATGTCGCTCCAGTGGCTAAACGGGAGGTGGAACCCTCTCTGGGACAGTGTGGTCTCAGGACTCTCGGGGTCTCAGAAAGACCAGGGGTGCCTGAGTGCGGCAGAGCTCCCAGGTATCGGAGCGGGGAAGCCGGCTGCAGAGACGGAACCAAGGCAGGGCTCTCAGCTTGCGGTTGCCATAAACCATGATCCGCGGCACAGTTGGGCCACTGCTCCTCCAGCAGGGACCCAACAAGCGGTAGATCCGAGGAGACTCCCCTTCCTCCCCCTGGGGAGGAGCGGCGCGGGAGTGCACCTCAGGGATCTGCTGGGTTTGAAGACTCCACACGGGGTCGGGTGCCAGAGATAGAAATGCTCGGTCACAGGCCGGGTGAGCAGGGAGTGCGGCTGCAGACTGGGGAGGTAGGAGTGACTGACTGCTTTTCTCTGGGGGCGCAGTGAGGATTGGGGCCCCGAGCTCTCGTCTCCTCTGGGGAGGAGACTGGGAGGCTGCCATTTTCACTCTCATCCTCCAAAGCTGTACGGAAACATTGCAGGGAACAAAAACTCCCGAGAGCAAACCCCAGCAGATTACTTAGCCTGGCCCCCAACAAGGGCAGGGCAATTCCGCCTCTGGCAAAGACATTTGAGAACCACTGCAACAGGCTCCACCCCCAGAAGATCAGGAAGAACAGTCAGACAAGACCAAGTTTACCGATCAATGAGAACGGCAGGACTCCAGCACTAGGGGAATACTACACATAGAATCCATGGCTTTTTTCCCATGATTCTTTAGTCTTTCAGAGTTAATTTTTTAAATTTTCTTATTCTTTTTTTTTTGATTTTTTCTTTTTCCCTTTTTCAATCAACATCTTATCAATCCCCCTTTTTTTTCTAATATTTAATTTTATTATATTATGTTAGTCATCATACATCATTAGTTTTTGATGTAGTGATCCACGATCCATTGTTTTCGTATAACACCCAGTGCTCCATGCAGTACGTGCCCTCCTTAATACCCATCACCAGGCTAACCAATCCCCCCTTCCCCCTCCCCTCTAGAACCCTGTTTATTCCTCAGGTCCATAGTCTCTCATGGTTCATCTCTCCCTCCAATTGCCCCCCCCCCATTTTTCCCTTCCTTCTCCTAATGTCCTCCATGTTATTCCTTATGTTCCACAAATAAGAGAAACCATATGATAATTGACTTTCTCTGCTTGACTTATTTCACTTAGCATAATCTCCTCCAGTCCCATCCATGTTGATGTAAAAGTTGGGTATTCATCTTTTCTGATGGCTGAGTCATATTCCATTGTATATATGGACCACACCTTCTTTATCCATTCATCTGTTGAAGGGCATCTCAGCTCTTTCCACAGTTTGGCTATTGCGGATATTGCTGCTATGAACACTGAGGTGCATATGGCCCTTCTTTTCACTAAATCTGTGTCTTTGGGGTAAATACCCAGGAGAACAATTGCTGGGTCATAGGGTAGCTCTATTTTTAAATTTTTGAGCAACCTCCACACTGTTTTCCAAAGTGGCTGTACCAACTTGCATTCCCACCAACAGTGTAAGAGGGTTCCCTTTCTCCACAACCTCTCCAACATTTGTTGTTTCTTTCCCTGTCCATTTTGGCCATTCTAACTGGTGTAAGGTGGTATCTCAGTGTGGTTTTGATTTGGATTTCCCTGATGGCTAATGATGATAAACATTTGTTCATGTATCTGTTAGCCATTTGTATGTCTTCTTCGGAGAAGTGTCTGTTCATATCTTCTGCCCACTTTTTGACTTGATTATTTGTTTTTTGGGTGTTGAGTTTGAGAAGTTCTTTATAGATTTTGGATACCAGCCCTTTATCTGTAGTGTCATTTGCAAATATCTTCTCCCATTCTGTGGGTTGCCTCTTTGTTGACTGTTTCCTTTGCTGTGCAGCTTTTTATCTTGATGAAGTCCCAAAAGTTCATTTTTGCTTTTCTTTCACTAGCTTTTGGAGATGTATCTTGAAAGAAGTTGCTGTGGCTGATGTCAAAGAGGTTACTGCCTATGTTCTCCTCTAGGATTTTGATGGATTCCTGTCTCACATTGAGGTCTTTCAGCACTTTGAGTTTATCTTTCTGAAAGGTGTTAGAGAATGGTCGAGTTTCATTTTTCTGCAAGTGGCTGTCCAATTTCCCCAGCACCATTTATTGAAGAGATTCTCTTTTTTCCATTGCATGTTTTTTCCTGCTTTGTCAAAGATTATTAGACCATAGAGTTGAGGGTCCATATCTGGGGTCTCTATTCTGTTCCATTGGTCTGTATGTCTGTTTTTGTGCCAGTACCATGCTGTCTTGGTGATCACTGATTTGTAATATAGCTTGAAATTGGGCAACGTGATGCCCCCAGCTTTGTTTTTCTTTTTCAACATCTCCTTGGCGATTTGGGGTCTTTTCTGATTCCATACAAATTTTAGGATTGTTTTTCCCAGCACTTTGAAAAACGTCATTGGAATTTTGATCGGGATGGCATTGAAGGTATAGATTGCTCTGGGTAGCATAGACATTTTAACAATATTTATTCTTCTGATCCATGAGCATGGAATATTTTTCCATCTTTTTGTGTCTTCTTCAATTTCTTTCATGAGTGTTTTGTAGTTCCTAGAGTATAGGTCCTTTACCACTTTGGTTAGGTTTATTCCGAGGTATCTTATGGTTTTTGGTGCTATTGTAAATGGAATCGTTTCTTTAATTTCTCTTTCTACAGTTGCGTTGTTAGTGTATAAGAAAGCAACTGATTTCTGTGCATTGATTTTGTATCCTGCCACATTACTGAATTGCTAGATGAGTTCTAGTAATTTGGGGGTGGAGTCTTTTGGGTTTTCCACATAAAGTATCATGTCGTCTGCGAAAAGAGAGAGTTTGACTTCTTCTTTGCCAATTTGAATACCTTTTATTTCTTTTTGTTGTCTGATTGCTGTTGCTAGGACTTCTAGTACTATGTTGAACAACAGTGGTGAGAGTGGGCACCCTTGACATGTTCCTGATCTTAAGGGAAAGGCTCTCAGCTTTTCCCCATTGAGGATGATATTCGCTGTGGGTTTTTCATAGATGGATTTTATGAGCTTGAGGAATGTTCCCTCTATCTCTATACTCTGGAGAGTTTTAATCAGGAAAGGATGTTGTATTTTGTCCAATGCTTTTCTGCATCAAGTGAGAGGACCATATGGTTCTTCTCCCTCCTCTTATTAATGTGTTCTACCACACTGATTGATTTGCGAATGTTGAACCACCCTTGCATCCCAGGGATAAATCCCACTTGGTCGTGGTGGGTGATCCTTTTAATGTATTGTTGGATCCTATTAGCTAGGATTTTGTTGAGGATTTTGGAATCCATATTCATCAGGGATATTGGTCTGAAATTCTCCTTTTTGATGGGGTCTTTGCCTGGTTTGGGGATTAAGGTAATGCTGGCTTCATAGAATGAGTCTGGAAGCTCTCCTACTATTTCTATTTTTTGAAACAGCTTCAGGAGAATAGGTATTATTTCTTTTTCAATGTTTGGTAGAATTCCCCAGGGAATCCATCAGGCCCTGGACTCTTGTTTTTTGGGAGGTTTTTGATCACTGCTTCAATCTCGTTACTGGTTATTGACCTATTCAGGTTGTCAATTTCTTCCTGTTTCAGCCTTGGCAGCTTATAGGTTTCCAGGAAGGCCTCCATTTCATCCAGATTGCTCAGTTTATTGGCATATAGTTGTTGATAATAATTTCTAATACTTGTTTCTATTTCCTTGGTGTTAGTCGTGATCTCTCCCCTTTCATTCATCATTTTATTAATTTAGGTCATTTCTCTCTTCTTTTGGATAAGTCTGGCCAGTGGTTTATCGATCTTATTAATTCTTTCAAAGAACCAACTTCTAGTTTTGTTGATCTGATCTACTGTGTTTCTGGTTTCTAATTCATTGATTTCTGCTCTAATTTTAATTATTTCTCTTCTAATGCATGGCTTAGGCGTCGTTTGTTGCTTTTTCTCTAGTTCTTTAAGGTGTAGAGTTAGTTGGTGAATTTGGGATTTTTCTATTTTTTTGAGTGAGGCTTGGATGGCTATGTATTTCCCCCTTAGGACCGCCTTTGCAGTATCCCATAGGTTTTGGACCGATGTGTTTTCGTTCTCATTGATTTCCATGAATTCTTTAAGTTCTTCTTTGATTTCTTGGTTGACCCAAACATTCTTGAGCAGAGTGGTCTTTAGCTTCCAAGTGTTTGAATTTCTGCCATTTTTTTCTTGTGATTGAGTTCCAGTTTTAGAGCATTGTGGTCTGAGAATATGCAGGGAATAATCTCAATCTTTTGGTATCAGTTGAGACCTGATTTGTGACCCAGTATATGGTCTATTCTGGAGAAAGTTCCATGTGCGCTCGAGAAGAATGAGTATTCTGTTTTTTTAGGGTGGAATGTTCTGTAAATATCTATGAGGTCCATCTGGTCCAATGTATCATTCAAAGCTCTTGTTTCCTTGTTGATTTTCTGCTTAGATGATCTGTCCATTGCTGAGAGTGGAGTATTGAGGTCTCCTACAATTAATGTATTGTTATCAATATGACTATTTTGGTGAACAGTTGGCTTATGTAGATGGCTGCTCCCATGTTGGGGGCATAGATATTTACAATTGTTAGATCTTCTTGTTGGATAGACCCTTTAAGAATGATATAGTGTCCTTCTGTGTCTCTTATTATAGACTTCAGTTTAAAATCTAATTTGTCTGATATAAGAATTGCTACCCCAGCTTTCTTTTGAGGTCCGCTGGCATGGAAGATGGATCTCCATCCCTTCACTTTCAGTCTGGATGTATCTTTAGGTTCAAAATGAGTCTCTTGTAGACAGCATATGGATGGGTCCTGTCTTTTTATCCAATCTGGAACCCTGTGCCGTTTTATGGGAGCGTTTAGGCCATTCACGTTGAGAGTGATTATTGAAAGATATGAATTAATTGTTATCATGTTGCCTGTGAAGACGTTGTTTTATAGATTGTCCCTGTAGATTTCTGTTGTAGATCACTTTTGGGGTCTTTCTCCTTTTATAGAACCCCCCTTAATATTTCTTGCAGGGCCGGCTTAGAGGTCACATATTCTTTCAACTTCTGCTGGTCGTGGAAGCTCTGCATCTCTCCATCCATTCTAAATGAAAGCCTTGCCGGATAAAGTATTCTTGGTGCATGTTCTTCTCATTTAGTACCCTGAATATGTCTTTCCAGGCCTTTCTGGCTTGCCAGATCTCTGTGGATAGGTCTGACGTTATTCTGATGTTCCTCCCTCTGTACGTAAGGAATCTCTTCCCCCTAACTGCCCTTAAGATGGTTTCCTTGGTTCTAAGATTTGCAAGTTTTACTATCACATGCTGGGTTGTTGGCCTGTTTTCCTTGATCTTAGGAGAGGTCCTCTCTGCCTCTAGGACTCGAATATTTGTTTCATTCCCCAGATTAGGGAAGTTCTCAGCTACGATTTGCTCAAATACATCTTCTAGCCCTCTCTCTCTCTCCACTCCCTCTGGGATTCCAATTATTCTGACATTGGAATGCCTCATGGTGTCACTTATTTCTCTGATTCTATTTTCATGGATTCTGAGTTGTTTTTCCCTGGCCTCCTCTTTTCCCTTTTTATCTATTATACTGTGTTCCAGATTGCTTATTCTCTCTTCTGTCTCAGTTACCCTAGCTGTTAGATTATCTAGATTGGATTGGATCTCATTGACAGCATTTTTAAGTTCTGCCATTCACCTTTTATTTCTGCCCTTAGAGACTCTATGTTGCCATTAATTGATTTCTCCATTCTAGCCACTGTCTTCACAATTGCTAGCCTGAATTCCATCTCTGACATCTTGGTTATATCTGCATCCATTTGTAAATCTGCAGCATAAGTCATAATCTCTGAGACTTTTCTGTTTTGGGGGCTCCTCCTCCTAGTCATTCTGTTGATGGGTGTTTGAGGGAATGTATAAAGTCCAAATTATTGACCAGAGCCCAAACAAGATGCACCTGTTTTCTTGGGACCTTAGGGTTGCTGGCCTCTTGTTTTCCCAGCCTGTCTTCTGCGGGAGGGGCCTGCCGAGCTGTTACTCAGGCAACCCTGTTTGGGTGGAGTTGCCCTGCGCCCCTGTGGCGGGACATGGGCTCAGTGGGAATCAGTCTTTGGGGCTTTTGTTCTCTGGTGCCTTTCCCTGGCGGCTTTCTGCGTCTCTTCCGCGAGTCAGAGCAGAAGAGACCGTTTCCAACCCTCTGCCTCCGTGCAGAGAGACCTCAGTCTGTTCTTCAGTGAGCTCTCCAGGCCACACTGTCTCCGTTTCTGTCCGTGCTGCTATAAACTGCAGCGTCCTGGTTGTGTGCCCCTCCGCAGCGCTCCCAGTCCTCCCTCCAGTTCAGGGCACGTCTCTGTGCTTTGTGCTTCTGAAACCGCCAGCCACTCCCAATTCACGCACACGCAACTCCGCCGCTTGGGGTTTCCACCCCTGGGGGTTGCAGTTCACCGGCAGGACTCCGGCGCACCGGGTTTCTGTCTCGGAGGTTGCAGTTCGCGTGCGCGCGACCGTCGCTCCGGTTTCTGTCCGGGGGGCTGCAGTTCATGTGCGCACGACCCCACTGGTCTGGTTTTCCACCCCGTGGGCTGCCCTAAAGTTCTTTCCCGATGCTACTAGTCTCGAGTCTGTGTCCCGTCTGCAGCGCGCCAGGCTGTCACTCACCGGTGGTGTAGGATCCCCACGTCCAGGCACCCTCCCGCCGCCATTTATCCTCTGATATCTGCCTGCAGGATCACGGCTCTCCACTTCGTACCTGAAAACCAACCGCCTGCGATATTCTGTTTGTAGAGATCCAGATCTTCTTACATCTCAGGCTGGTTTCGTGTGTGCTCAGAGTGGTCTGGTAGTTATCCAGCTCAATTCCGGGGACCAGTTGAAATAGGGTCCCCTACTCCTCTGCCATCTTTCCCATCCCT
This sequence comes from Mirounga leonina, assembly GCF_011800145.1. NCBI lineage: Eukaryota > Metazoa > Chordata > Mammalia > Carnivora > Phocidae > Mirounga > Mirounga leonina. The sequence goes on from NW_023270005.1 coordinate 34,047, forward strand.
CAATCCCTTTTTTTAAAAATATTTTTTATTTTTAATTTTTAGAGTCATATTCTATCCCTTCATAGTAGTTAACCTTATTTTAGGTATATATATATATAAGTTGTTCTCTCTTTAAAATTTTGGGATACAGTTCCTTCTAACAGACCAAAATATAACCTAAATCTCTAGTGTATGGCTTTGTTCTAGTCTCCTGCCTGATAATATACTCTACATTTTTTTTTTAAATCCTCTTCTTTCTTTTTTCAACCAACTTCTTATCTTATCAATTCCTTTTATAAAATCTTTTATAATTTTCATCTTTACAGTAACATTCCATCCCTTAATTGTATTTACCCTTATTTTTGTACATATATAAGCTTTTCTTTCTTTAAAATTTTGGGAGGCACTTTCTTCTAACAGACCAAAATATGCCCAAAATCTAGTCTGTGGCACTGATCTATGCACCAGCCTGATCATATCTGATCATATTCTGTTTTTTTTTGTTTTGTTTTGTTTGTTTGCTTTTTATCTTTATCTTTTTCTTTTTTCTTTCTTTCTTTCCCTTTCTTTTCCCCCAGTTTCAGGTCTCTTCTGATTTATTTAGTGTATATTTTTCTGGGGACGTTGTTACCCTGTTAGCATGTTGTTCTCTCATTCATCTATTCTCCTCTGGACAAAATGACAAGATGGAAAAAATCACCTCAACAAAAAGAACAAGTGGAAGTACTGACTGCAAGGGACCTAATCAATACGGACATTAGTAAAATGTCAGAACTAGAGTTCAGAATGATGATTTTTTCAAGCTGGGCTTGAAAAAAGCATGGAAGATATTAGAGAAACCCTTTCTGGAGAAATAAAAGAACTAAAATCTAACCAACTCGAAATCAAAAAGGCTATTAATGAGGTGCAATCAAAAATGGAGGCTCTAACTGCTAGGATAAATGAGGCAGAAGAAAGAATTAGTGATATAGAAAACCAAATGATGGAAAATGAAGAAGCTGAGAAAAAGAGAGAGAAAAAAACTACAGATCACAAGGACAGAATTCGAGAGATAAATGATACCATAAGACGAAACAACATTAGAATAATTGGGATCCCAGAAGAAAAAGAAAGAGAGAGAGGGGCAGAAGGTATATTGGAGGAAATTATAGCAGAGAACTTCCCTAATTTGGGGAAGGAAACAGGCATCAAAATCCAGGAGGCACAGAGAACTGCCCTCAAAATCAATAAAAATAGGTCAACACCCCGCCATCTAATACTAAAACTTATGAGTCTCAGAGACAAAGAGAAAATCCTGAAAGCAGCTTGGGAGAAGAGATCTGTAGCCTACAATGGTAGAAACATTGGATTGGCAACAGACCTATCCACAGAGAGCTGGCAGGCCAGAAAGGACTGGCATGATATATTCAGAGCACTAACTGAGAAAAATATGCAGCCAAGAATACCATATCCAGCTAGGATATCATTGAAAGTAGAAGGAGAGATAAAAAGCTTCCAGGACGGGGCGCCTGGGTGGCTCAGTTGGTTAAGCGACTGCCTTCGGCTCAGGTCATGATCCTGGAGTCCCTGGATCGAGTCCCGCATCGGGCTCCCTGCTCGGCAGGGAGTCTGCTTCTCCCTCTGACCCTCCTCCCTCTCATGCTCTCTGTCTCTCATTCTCTCTGTCTCAAATAAATAAATAAAATCTTTAAAAAAAAAAAAAAAGCTTCCAGGACAAACAAAAACTAAAGGAATTTGCAAACACAAAACCAGCCCTACAGGAAATCTTGAAAGGGGTCCTCTAAGCAAAGAGAGAGCCTAAAAGCAACATAGACCAGAAAGGAATGCAGACAATATACAGTAACAGTCAACTTACAGGCAATACAATGGCACTAAATTCATATCTTTCAATAGTTACCCTGAATGTAAGTGGGCTAAATGCCCCAATCAAAAGACATAGGGTATCAGACTGGATGAAAAAACAAGACCCATCAATATGCTGTCTGCAAGAGACTCATTATAAACCCACAGACACCTCCAGATTGAAAGTGAGGGGGTGGAAAACCATTTACCATGCTAATGGACACCAAAAGAAAGCTGGGGTGGCAATCCTTACATCAGACAAATTAGATTTTAAACAAAGGCTGTAATAAGAGATGAGGAAGGACACTATATCATACTTAAAGGGTCTATCCAACAAGA